>NW_028270161.1:13830037-13930037 GCF_037043375.1 Chiloscyllium plagiosum | reverse complement strand
AGAAAGAAAAAGAGCGAGAAAGAAAAAGAGAAAGATAGAGAGAGAAAGAAAGAAAGAGAGAAAGAGAGAGAGAAAGAAGGAAAGAACGAAAGAACGAACGAAAGAAGGAAAGAAGGAAAGAAGGAAAGAAGGAAAGAACGAAAGAAAGAAAGAAAGAAAGATTAAGAGAGAAAGAAAGGAAGGAAGGACGGAAAGAAAGAAAGCAAGCAAGAAAGAAAGAATGAACGAACATACAAGTGTGAGAGAGTCTGTCCCATGCAACAGTCTCCCAATTGTACACAGGGCGGCACGGCGGCACAGTGGTTAGCACTGCTGCCTCACAGCGCCTGAGACCTGGGTTCAATTCCTGCCTCAGGCGACTGACTGTGTGGAGTTTGCACGTTCTCCCCGAGTCTGCGTGGGTTTCCTCCGGGTGCTCCGGTTTCCTCCCACAGTCCAAAGATGTGCAGGGTCAGGTGAATTGGCCATACTAAATTGCCCGTAGTGTTAGGTAAGGGGTAAATGTAGGGGTATGGGTGGGTTTCGCTTCGGCGGGGCGGTGTGGACTTGTTGGGCCGAAGGGCCTGTTTCCACACTGTAATATAATCTAATCTAAAGAAACTGTTCACCTAGAGGTTTTGGAATGGGGATTGAATCTGCTGATTTCTAACAGAGATGTTGAAGATGCCATCAACTGTTTTCAGCTCATACCAGACACCTGCCAGAATCTGATCCAAGTACTAAACGGAAACTCTCACAAACTGCTTCCCTTTTTGTTTAAAATGGCAGCTGATGTGCCCAAACCAGATCACGAGTTCTAAATCACAAATACATAAATCCATGCAGAGGTAAACAGTAATGAAGGTGGAATTCATTAGAAAGAATTTTACTCGTTTAAATAAAACGAGTGAAAAATGCAGTTAACAACTCTACAGTTCTGAATACTTGGTCTAAATGAGTAAACCTATTAAAACAGGAAATCATTTTTGCACAATTTGTGTACGCCAACATCTAAAAGGTACAAACACAATAAAGCAGTCACGCTGACAAACATGGCCAGAAGAGTGCATGGTATGCTATCTGAAATGCATTCAGCATTCAGAGGCCAACAGGCATGTTGTTCAGGCAGTATCTACTCATTTCTGGCCTTTCCATCAAGGAGCAGCCTACTGCAGGAGATTCACCACCCCAACCTGGCCTGCTGGCAACTCTGCTGTAACACTTATCGAAGTCATAACATCAGCCTTCAGTCCCATTCTCTTACCTCCTTCCCTGTCTCTCAAACACATGGCAGCTAACGTGTTTACTCTCATCACACGTGAATGGATTACTGGGCAAGGTGGTGCCTACAGCACTAGCACAGCCAGACAAAAATCCGTGCTAACACTTGCGAGAACATTTTCCACCATCTGCTCTCACTTCTGATTCGCTTCTCAGATTTAAAACTTCCAAAAAAAAACAGCTTTCAGAAATTATTACAATGGAATCCAACTGCTATATCTTCAGGTAAGGGGCAGGGCAGTGTGCTTTTTAGAGAAATATTTTTCCTCCTTCAAAGACCAGCAAACAGAACAACTATTTGTGTAGCACCTTTAAACATAATAAAGAGGTCCCAAGAGCTTTATGAAAGAAAACTAAGCTCAGTCACCTAAGGTGACATTAGGGCAAATGGTCAAAAGCTTAAGGCGGCGGGGGGGGGGGGGGTTTAAGGAGTCCCTGATAGGAGAACAGTAGAAGTACAAGGGAAAACAGGGTACAGGAAGGGGATTCTAGAGCTTAAAGCCTGGGTAAGGCACAGCCACCAATAATAAAGTGATTAAAATCTGTGATGATCAGGTCACCAGACTTAAGTGAGCATAGATACCTCAGTAGAGTTTGAGGGGGCTGTTGCAGTGCAGTGGTAGCGTATCCACCGGTGCACCAAGAGGCCCGGGTTCAAGCCCCATTGACTCCAGAGTTGTGCATCAACATCCCTGAACAGGTGGATTTGGAACGAATCTACCTCAGGAGAACTGCGAGGCCAGAAGGAATCACGGAGACAGAGCAGCAAAGTCATGGAGAGATTTGGAAACAGTATTGAGAATTCTAAAAACAGAGCCATTCCAGGCCTGAAGGCAATTTTAAGTGAGTGAGCATGATGTTATGGGTCAACCACACAATGTTATAATACAGGAGGCCATCCAACCCATTGTGTCGAGCCTCAATCTCCAAGTGACCATTATTGTTTAACACCATTTCATTGCATTTCCCCACCTGCCCCACCCATACTCTTACACATTATCAGTATAGAAATAATCCAATGCACTCTTGAATGCCTCAATGAATCTGCCTCCATCACATTTCCAGGCAGTGCATTCCATGCCCTAACTGCATCCAAAAGTAATTCAAAACACATTTGGTCCTTATGCAAATTACTTTCAAATTGAGCTTGCTCATTATTGATCTTCTAAGTAGAAATAGCTTCTCCCTATATAATCTATCCAGACCTTCATAATTTTGAGGATTTCCTCTTAACTTTGTTCTCTGAGGAGAACAGTCCTAATCTCTCCTGTCTATCCTTATAACTGAAGTTTCTCATCCCTGGAACCATGCCAGTAAATCTCTTTCAAGTGTGTTTATGGCCTTCCTTTAGTTTGGCACCCAGAACTGGTCAGAATATTCCAGCCGTGATCTAAAAAGTGTCTTCTCTACGTTCAGCATCCTTATTCTTGTACTCTGTGCCCCTGAACACTGTATGCTTTATTACCTGCTCTCTCTACCTTCTTTGCCAACTTCAATGATCTGTGCACACATATACCCAGATCTCCCTGCTCTGTACCCCCAATTTCATTCTAGCTATCCATGTTCTTCCTCCCAAAATGCATCACCTCACACTTAACTGCCACCTCCATGTTTCTTTTTGCAGTCTTGCACTGCCCTCCTCACAGTTTACAAGGCTTCTTCCATTACCTACATGTTTGAAACTGTCCTCTGTATCAATACACATGAGAAAAAAAGGTTCCCTTGAAAATTCCACTGCAAGGCTTTCCAGTCCGAATTATATGCATTAACCATTGTCTGCTTCCTATCATCCCACTAACTGTGTATCCATGTTGCTATTGTCCCTTTTATTCTATGGGCTATAATTTATCTTAAAACTTTGAGTATGTGCTACTGTACCAAAAGCCTTTGGGAAGTCCATGTCCATCACATCAACAGCATTACCCTCATCGACCTCTTCATAAAAACTCAAGCAAGTTACACACAATTTCCTCTGGATCTTCTAATCATATCACTTTTTCCCATTCCACTACAAATTCTATCCCAAATAATAGTTTCTAAAAGCTTCCCTACCACTGAAGTTAAACTGATGGGTCTGTAATCGTTGGTTTTATCCTTACAACCTTTTGAACAATTCCTCAGTCCACTTGGAGCTCCACTGGGCCTGGGGATGACTAAAAGGCTATAGCCAGTGGATGTGTGGTTTTCGCTTGCTTCAGTAACCTTGGATGCATCTCATCTGGTCAAATGCCTCGTCAACTTGAAGTACCCAAACTCTACCAGCACTGCTTCTTTATCAATTTTGAACTCTTCCAGGTGGCAAAGTTTGCTCCTCTATTACAATAGCGTGGGTAACATCTCCTCTTTGGCAACAACAAATTCAAGGTATGCATTTAACATGTCAGCCAAGTTCTGTGCTTTCATTGGTAAACCCCCTTTTTGGTCCCAAATGGGCCCTACTCTAGACCTTTGTATGCCTGCAGAACACTTTGGGATTCCCCTTTATGTGGTGGCTGCCAGTCTTTTCTCATAACACCTTTTGCTTCTTTAAAATGCTTTTTCACCTCTCCTTTGAAGCTTCTATATTCATTTAGGTTCACAATTGTATTTTCTATCCTGTCATAAGCACACTATTCCTTCTTAATTTCTCTCTCTCGTCATCCTGAGTGTTGTGGATTTATTTTCCCCATCTTTTCCTTTTTGAGGGAACATACCTCACCTGTAACCAAAACCATCTTCCTTTTAGAAGGCAGCGCATTGTGGAGTTAAAATTTTTCCCACCAAACCTTCGCTTCAGTCTTATCTTTTGCCCACACACACACTGCTTTGGGTTTATACACACTTGTAGGAAAATGAGGCTTTTGGCAACAGATGAGCTGAAGCTAGAATAGAGTTAGTTGGTGTTACCATAGTGAGTGTCAGCAGATGGTGCACATGCCCAACGGGAAGCTCATCCTGGGGTAAGGCAGGCAGGAAGGAAAGCAATTGAAGTGTCAACAGGAAATGGTGAAGATCACAGTGGGTCAGACAGCATCCACGGAGAGGGAGGATCCATGGAGAGGGAGGGTCCACTGAGACAGAGCGACCATGGACTCGGTCTGATCCACTGTGATCTCCAGCATTTGTTGTTTTCAGTACAGATTTCAGTATCTGCAGTAATTAGCTCCTTCACTGGAATTGTCGAGTCTAGAGATAACAAAGTTCTGGAGGTTTCAATCCTGGATGTGCTAGGGTAGTGGTGGAAATCATTTGATATTTATGGAGGTAGAAATAGGCAGATTTGGAAGGTGGATGTGGCATCTTCAAGTTAAGACAGACATCCAGATTGCCAACAGTCCAGTGGACAATGAGATGGCAGCCACTGTGCCTTGTAGTAAGGACACAACATAAATGAATAAATGTGGCCTTTAGTTGGGAGGAAATTTCTGCTCATCCAGGACCACACATCTGACAAACGAATTGCCATACCACAGAATGGAATGGCTGAGAGACATGAGGTGGAGGTAGAACTGTGGCTACCAGTGCTCCTGTGGATACAGCCTGATTCCGGCTGTTGCCCTCTGACCTCTTGTTTGGGCTCACTTTTGTCGCGGGAGATGGATTTAATGGAGATGAATTGCAGCATCACCTGCGATTCAATCCCAGTGTGATGCCTGTTTTTGTGCACCTTAGAAAGTGATAGTTTTACACCAAACAGGAAATACTCTTTTCCTCCAACAATCCCTATTAAGGGATATGGGCCAAAGGTATGTAGATAGAATTAGGTCATGATCTCATTCCAAGGTAAAGCAGTCTCAAGAGGCTGAATGGCCTTCTCCTGTTCCGATGGTGACTATATTCCTAACCCATACCATTTTATGTGAATACAAAAAGGTATGGGTTAGGTTTCTTTAAGTTCTTCACAAACTTAGGTTTCTTTAAAGAAAGGCAACTGGAAGTGACAAATCAGTTAGTACTGCTGACAGAAGGGTAACATTTCGACAAACACTAAATTACCTCTGCCCCACTGATCCTGAAATGCAACAGTGCACTTCATTTCCTTGTACATTTTGAAGTTCGGGACAATTGTTTAATGATGAGCAAGTGATGGTGAAAAATAAAAGAAAACCAACACACACACACCCCCAGCACCCGCCCCAAAAAGTGTTTCATTATTCCCTTAGATATCCAAATTAATAGACTAATTTCTGCTGATTGTCAATTGCTCATTTAGAAACTGAGTTGCAATGTGCTGTTTCAAAGTGTATTTCTCATTTGGTACTCTGGAAATGACCAAAGCGAAGGTGTATTTTATCAATTCATGTCAACAGATCAAATAAACCGTCAAAAAATATTTTTTCAAAGTGATTTTTTTGTGGTCCAAGAACTTTCATCAATTCACAATTCAGAGAATAGTCTTGACTACCAAAAAACAAATTCTAATATTAGAACACTTGGGGGCCATCCCAACACAATGGGTCACAGACCAACAAGGTCAGGGTCTTCAGTTCAATCTGTAGCGTGTCCTGACCTCTGACAAACTGCTACCACGGAGTTCAGTGAGGAGGCTTAGTTCCCTTAGCGCAGTGAGAATAGACAATCCTGTTAGAACTCCTGTTTTGCACTAACTGTAGTAGCTGCACAAAGATGCTTTCGTTGTTGCCTGTGATCATTGTTTCACATGGAGTTGTAGTTGCATATATTCTCAACAAATGAGACTTGGGTGATTTGCAATTCACACCAGGGCCTTCATACTGCTGTCAACAGTAACACTAGAACACAGCTCTGCTTCAACCATTCCATGAGATTGTGGCTAATCTGATCATCCTCAATCCACTTTAATGCCTACGCCCCATAGCCCTCGATTCCTTTACTGATTTAAAAAAAAATCAGTCTGTCTCAGCCTTGAATCTACTTAAATGACCCAACCTTTACAGCTCTCTGCAGTAAAGAATTCTACAAATTCACTACTATCAGAGCAGAAATTCTTCCTCATCTCGGGTTTAAACAGTGTTGTTAGGAGGCGAGTTCTGGAATTCTGACCAGTGACAGTGAAGGAACAGTCACCTATTTCTAAGTCTAGATGAGGTACAGCTTGGAAGAGAACTTTCAGGTGGTGCCCTTGCCTCGCCTGCCCGTGTCCCTCTCAGCAGTAGTTGTGTATTTGGAAGATTCTGAAAATGCCAAAGGAGATGAAGTGCATCTTATAGACAGTACGTTCCGCTATTGAGCATCGGTGGTGGCAGGAGTGAATGCAGAAGGTGCAGATGATGCTTTGTCCTGGATGGTATCAAGTTTTTAGTGTTGTTGCTGGAGCTGCACTCATCCAGGCAACAAGGGAATGTTGCATCACACTCCTGTGGTTGTGTGCCTTGTAGACAATGGACAGGCATTGCGATGACAGAAGGCAAGTTACTTGCCACAGAGTTCGCAGCAAAGTTTATCGCCCTAGCTATATCAATAGTCCATTTCAGTTTCTGCTCAATAGCCACCCCAAGTATTTTGATCAGTTTGAGTGCAAATGTGTAGCAAGTGTGAAACAAAAATGCTCAAATATACAGGTATTTTAGAAGACAGAAAAGTGCAATCACTATTTCAAATACCACTTGGAAGCTTCCAAACCTGAACCAATTTTCTTCTATAAGCAGGAGATGTCTTGCAAGTTGCTTTGCTTTTTAGAGAATTGAGATTTTAAAACATTTTTCTCTGGTCTGGTAACAATTTCGCTCCTGTGCTGAGATGGTCAAAAACAGGCCAGTGACAGGTCTGAAGAAAAGAACATTCCAGGCCATTGAGAGTCCATTGCCCCATTGAATTTAATTCTGTAAGTTTATCACAGATTTCTCTCCCACACTACAAGGTGAGTCCCTATTTTGTGAATCTGAAAGTTCCTTCCTTTAGCTCCACCAGTTTTTCTATGGGGAGTGGTGGTAGGAAGGGGCCATCAAGATATTTGGAATCCTTAATAAACTGGTTTCAGTAGATAGTTATTTGGCTCTTCTATTAAAAGACATGTCTTAGTACGGAGGAAGAACAAAACTTTTTTTTTAATCTCAAGCACTGGTCAATGCATACGAATGCATACATGTCTCTTCTAGTGCAAATGTTAAACAGCTCATCACTTATAAGCTCTATATGCTAGCACAGTGCAAAGGTTTCCATTCACTAGTTGAGGTAAACATCCAAGCAAATACAGATTTGCTTCCAAGGGTTTTTCAGAAACTATCCTGGTGTGTTTGACTTGGGCTGGCGATAGCCTAATGGTATTATCACTGGACTGATAATCGAGGGAAAAAGTGAGGGCTGCAGATGCTGGAGATCAGAGCTGAAAATGTGTTGCTGGAAAAGTGCAGCAGGTCAGGCAGTATCCAAGGAACAGGAGAATCGACGTTTCGGGCATAAGCCCTTCTTCCTGAAGAAGGGCTTATGCCCGAAACGTCGATTCTCCTGCTCCTTGGATGCTGCCTGACCTGCTGCGCTTTTCCAGCAACACATTTTCAGCGCTGATAATCGAGGGACCCAGGTAATGTTCTGGGAACTGTGCTTTGAAGCGTGTCACAGCCGATGGTGAATTTGAATTAACTAAAAATCTGGAATTCAGAGCATAATGATGACCACGAATCCATTGTCAATTGTCAGGAAAAACCCATCTGGTTCACTAGTGTCCTTTAGGGAAGAAAATCTATTATCCTTACCTGGTCTGGCCTACACATGACTCCAGACCTACAGCAATGTGGTTGACTCCTAACTACCCTCTCGGCAAGATAGGCAGGCTTAGCCATAGACATCTTCAACCTATGAGTGAATGAACTAAAATTCAGAATGAACAACCCCATGGCTATTTGTGATCTAGAATGAACCAACACATGGTGGGAATCTAAGATCTCAGTTTTGTCAAGTATTCAAGGCAAGTGGGAAGGATGCAATTATAAAGGATGTTTTAAGCCACATGAGTGTTTAAACTCAAAAAAGGAGCTGCTAACCTTCTGTAAGGAAATATTGTGGTTAATAGGATTCCTTTAAAAGGTTAAATCCTTACAACTAAGTGACGATGACAGAACAGCACCTTCACTGATTTACAAGTATCAGCTCTTGGAAGTGCAAATCTTTCCCCTCATTATTAATAACTGACCGAGTTATGAGAATGTCTGTACAGTGAGGGTTCACTTTGATGACTAAAATGCACGCACAGCAGTCAAATTTCAACAGCGCTAAACATCTCAATAACTGTCTCAGCCTACCTGGTGGAAAGGAGACAATTGTTTTGTCTGTTCAAAATGCTAAGAGGAAGTTTCACTTTTTGAAGGAGATTTCCATTATACTGAAAAATAACTTACAAAAAAAAAGCAAAGACCATTTGCTTTTCTGCGTTTTTGACTGCAGTCTTCAATGGGAAAGGGATCATTTTAAAGCCAGTGATTGTAGAAGTGACTGCTTTACTTTATTTAAAAGAAGGTTATTACCCCGTAATGTAAGTGCAGTTTACACAGGATGTAGGTTTGCTCGCTGAGCTGGAAGGTTCATTTCCAGACGTTTCATCACCCTACTAGGTAACATCTTCAGTGGGCCTCCAGGCAAAGCACTGCTGATGATTTCTACTTTCCATTTATATCTTTGGGTTGGTGACGTCATTTCCTGTCCTTTTTCTCAGGGGGTGGTAGATGGGGTCGAACTCGATGTGTGTGTTGATAAAAGTTCTGGAATTCTAGATGGGGTCTAACTCGATGTGTTTGTTGTCTTATCAACACACACACATTGAGTTAGACCCCATCGACCACCCCCTGAGAAAAAGAACAGGATATGACATCGCCACAGGAAATGACATCACCAACCCAAAGACACCCAAAATATAAATAGAAAGCAGAAATCATTAGCAGTGCTTCGCCCAGAGGCCCACCGAAGCTGTTATATAGTAGGGTGACGAAACATCTGGAAAGGAACCTTCTGGCTCAGTGAGCAAACCTACATCCAGAACTTCAACCTGAGCTACAAATCTTCTCAAAACGCAGTTTACACGGTTGCTTATTTAAGCATAGTGGTTTACTATGGGTTACATACTCAGGGTTACGTACATTGTGAAATATGACCAGCAACTCGTAGCTGATTGGCTCCCAGATAGCTGAATAGCTTGTGAATATGAATGATATAGCCAGAAGCCTTTAGATTTCCTGAATGGAAGGTGCAGTACAAAATACCTAAAGCCTGACAAGAGCCAAAATATTTTCACTTGCTCTAAGCTGTAGCTATATGAATGAATAATTCAGAGACTTTATCATTTGAGTACCAGTCTTACAATGCCTCCTGCAAGCAAGTGGAAACAACCTGGAGGAGAGATTGATAAGTTGCAAGCTATGACAAACAAAAGCATCTTCTCAGCAATCCCTTTCTATTGGTGCACACAGTGGATGGGTGTAGGAAGAGTTTTAAAAGGTGGGTTGGAGTTACAGCTAGTACAGTTATGTGACAACAGTCCACATTTGTTTACTTGTAGTTCAAACCTCTTATTTTAATAAGTAGTAATTCTTGTTAAGTACATAAACGTGGTCTGTACTGTCTGTTAACTTGGGGTTAAAAAGATAGGAAAGTGGGGCATGCTGTGTTCCTTGATCAAAACCTTGAATGTTTGCAAATAGCAGGGTTTGATTTACCACCGAGGTGTAACATAAGCAAGTCTGCAGCACTGTTTTTAAAAAAAAAAGTTTACAAATTGGAAACGTTGACAGTTGGATTCCAAATCCAACAGTATTGGTATGGTTCATTGTCTTCGACAACATGTTCTTAGCTGCAGGAATTGAGACAGCTATGTTTTTACATACAAATGTACTTCCAAATCATTTGTCATCCATCAGTTGTCGAGCATCGAAGGCTGACCTTAGAAATGTTTATAAAATCATGAGTGGTATGGATAAGGAAGATAGACAAGGTCTTTTCCCTGGGGTTGGGGAGTTCAGAACTACAGGGCATAGGTTTAAGGAAGTGGTGAAAAACAACGCGAAAACGGAGTCCAACTTGTCCATGCTGACCAGATATCCCAGCCTGACATAGTCCCACCTGCCAGCACTTGGCCCATATCCCTTTAAACCCTTCCTATTCATATACCCATCTAGATGCCTTTTAAATGTTGCACCTCCATCACTTCCTCTGACAGCTCATTCCATACACACTTCACCCTCTGTATGAGAAGGTTGCTCCTAAGGTCCCTTTTAAATATTTCCCTTCACATCCTAAACATGTGCCCTCTAGTTCTGGACTCCTCAACCCTGGGGAAAAGACCTTCTATATCTACCCTATACATGCCCCTCATGATTTTATAAACTTTAATAAGGTTACCCCTCAGCGTCCGACGCTCCAGGGAAAACAGCCCCAGTCTATTCAGCCTCTCCCTACTGCTCAAACCCTACAACCCTGGCAACATCCTTGTAAACTTTTTCTGCATCCTCTCAAGTTAACAACATCATTCCTATTGAAGAACTACCAGAATTCAAAATTGGCCTCAGGAACATCCTGCACATTTCCTCCCAACTCCTATACTCAACGTTAAGATCAATGAAGGCAAGAATGCCAAACGTCTCCTTCACCACCCTTGTCAACTTGAAATTCCACTTTCCAGGATCTATGCATCCGCACCCCTAGGTTTCTTTGTTTGGCAAACTTTGCAGGATCCGACCATTCAATGTACATGTCCTGTCCTGATCTGCCTCATCAAAATGCAACATCTAAAATTTATTGGAATTAAACTCCATCTGCCACACCTCAGCCCACTGGCCCACCAGATCCAGGTCCCATTGTACTCTGAGGTAATCTTCTTCACTGACCACTACATCACATATTTTAGTTGTCATCTGCAAACTTACTAACCATACCTCCTATGTTCACATCCAAATCATTTCTATAAATGATGAAAGGTAGTGGACCCAGCACCGATCCTTGTGGCACTCCACTGGTCACAGGCCTCCAGTCTGAAAAACAACCCTCCACCACCACCCTCTTGAACACTGAAACAGTACTAAAAACTATTTGATGTCCTATAAACACTGAAACATCATACCTTGGAGATGAACAGGTTCCACTCTAAAAGTGGCAGAGAATCTACAGAACCCATCGCACTTCCCACTCTCACCATTTACTATGATAAAATCCCAATGCTGGAGCAGCCACATTACTCCTGAAGTATTGACCAAGGCATCAATTGTTCAAAACAATTGTTAGCAGCACCATGCACACAAAATTGGCTTAACCAACAGGAGTGGAAAAATTCCAACCACAATGAAGGAAGTAAATGGGGTGACATTGAGTATAAAATCAGTATGTAGTTGCAGCGAATTATTTTCTGGTGCTTCTAATTTCAGTCTGACTCATCTATCAGTGAATTGGTCATCCAGTTACAATACATTGGAGAGAATGCTGGACAGTCGTAATTCACAGTTGCTGTGCTGTACTTTTCCAAATGCAATTGCTGAACATTAAGAATGCAAGACTAAAATGACTGGCCTCACTACATCAGATTAACAGAAGAGATTCAAAGGGGTGATTAGCATCCATATCTTTTTTTTATAACCTCAATACATTTATTGCTTTAAAAATATGTTAAGAGCTTGAATGATTGCTCTCCGAGAGGGATATTTAGGTGATCATGTGTTCTGTGGCTATACAGCAAGATAGAAATTTGCACCATGAAATGGGATCCTTTAATACATTGACGTTTTCCAGCAATCTCTATGTATGACCATGTCAAAGAAAAAAATTGCAACATCTCCATTGAGGGGATAATGAAACTCTCCTGAAATCTTACAGCACAGTTAACTTGAAAAATACCCACTTAATTTTATTTCTGTTTAACGTGAGCCACCCCCTCCCATTAACATCCAGTCCATCCCTTTGTTGCCATAGAGCTAATCAGTCAGACAATACTTCTTTAGCTGTAAAAAAAAATTATACGTTAGCTTGATTCAACAATGATCAAACAGTGCTGCACAGTCCACACCATCTCAGTCTGTGCCTTGTTTTCTCAGCCACTTTCTTCAACATTTATCATCAACACCTTGATGTTGTATCACTAACTTGGAATTGATTAACAGGCCACTTGGCCCATCAGGTTTTTCCTCGTGCTTGAGCTCCACATGAACCTTCGTCTAGCCTTTTCATCAAGTCGAAGTCTGATCAGTATGACGTTCGACCCAGTGTTGATCCAGCTTCTCTTATAAATGCATCAAGTCCCTTTACATACACCAACCTTTCCTTCAAAGACCAACAGAATTTGGATGTATAGTACTTCAGAGATTCCTCATTTTGTTTTGTAACATTTGGGGCTTTCTTTTGCAATGGTAACCAGACCAACAGAATAATAGGTACACTGATACCAAGATTAGCAGTTGCACACTTAAGAATTCAGTGCCTTGAATAGTCCAATGTAAGGCTTCATAACTGGCATAAATACCTCTCCAAGTGCTGAAAGAAAATATACAAACTGTCTTGATAATTTACAATAAAACAAAATTTTGTCTGATACAACAATAGGCATATTGCCAAAAGCACTGGAACAATACATTAGAGAATTGCGCTACTTTCCCCACAACCAGCTAAGATCATAAGTCAAACAGTATATCGGTCCCCCATCTGCTCTTTGTCAGAATTTATCAAATCACTTAGGAATTGGTCATACAGGGGAAAAAAAACAACCCGTTGTATGCAGTGTGATTTACCATGTAAACAACACTTAATAAGCCAAGATCCTCTTAACCTAAAGCAACATGAGCATCAGCTCTTAGGCTCAGTGTATAGCAATCTCAGCTGGACTAGAAGGTTAGGACTTGGAGACTCACTGTAGAGATTTGAGCACAAAATCTAGACTGACACATCAGTACAAATCTAAACTGCCGTGGACCAAAGGAGGTGCCAGCTTTGCAACAAGAAGTATAAATCTTTGAGAGAAAGTGAGGGCTGCAGATGCTGGAGATCAGAGCTGAAAATGTGTTGCTGGAAAAGCGCAGCAGGTCAGGCAGCATCCAAGGAACAGGAGAATCGACGTTTCGGGCATGAGCCCTTCTTCAGGAATGAGGAAAGTTTGTCCAGCAGGCTAAGATAAAAGGTAGGGAGGAGGGACTTGGGGGAGGGGCGTCGGAAATGCGATAGGTGGAGGGAGGTCAAGGTGAGGGTGTTAGGCCGGAGTGGGGTGGGGGCGGAGAGGTCAGGAAGATGATTGCAGGTTAGGAAGGCGGTGCTGAATTCAATGGATTTGACTGAGAGAAGGTGGGGGGAGGGGAAATGAGGAAACTGGAGAAATCTGAGTTCATCCCTTGTGGTTGGAGGGTTCCCAGGCAGAAGATGAGGCACTCTTCCTCCAACCGTCGTGTTGCCATGGTCTGGCGATAGAGGAGTCCAAGGACCTGCATGTCCTTGGTGGAGTGGGAGGGGGAGTTAAAGTGTTGGGCTACGGGGTGGTTGGGTTGGTTGGTCCGGGTGTCCCAGAGGTGTTCTCTGAAATGTTCCGCAAGTAGGCGGCCTGTCTCCCCAATATAGAGGAGGCCACATCGGGTGCAGCGAATGCAGTAAATGATGTGTGTGGAGGTGCAGGTGAATTTGTGGCAGATATGGAAGTGTCCCTTGGGGCCTTGGAGGAAAGTAAGGGGGGAGGTGTGGGTGCAAGTTTTGCATTTCTTGCGGTTGCAGGGGAAGGTGCCGGGAGTGGAGGTTGCTCCCAGGAGGACCAGTTCCAAAACCGTACAACCCAGATGGCCTCCTTCTTCAAGGACCGCAATCTCCCGCCAGACATAGTCGACAATGCCCTCCACCGCATCTCTTCCACTTCCCGCTCCTCCGCCCTTGAGCCCCGTCCCTCCAACCGCCACTAGGACAGAACCCCACTGGTCTTCACCTACCACCCCACCAACCTCCATGTACAACGTATCATCCGCCGTCATTTCCGCCACCTCCAAACGGACCCCACCACCAGTGATATATTTCCCTCCCCTCCCCTATCAGCGTTCCGAAAAGACCACTCCCTCCGTGACTCCCTCGTCAGGTCCACACCCCCCACCAACCCAACCTCCACTCCCGACACCTTCCCCTGCAACCGCAAGAAATGCAAAACTTGCGCCCACACCTCCCCCCTTACTTCCCTCCAAGGCCCCAAGGGATCCTACCATATCCGCCACAAATTCACCTGCACCTCCACACACATCATCTATTGCATCCGCTGCACCCGATGTGGCCTCCTCTATATTGGGGAGACAGGCCGCCTACTTGCGGAACGTTTCAGAGAACACCTCTGGGACACCCGGACCAACCAACCCAACCACCCCGTAGCCCAACACTTTAACTCCCCCTCCCACTCCACCAAGGACATGCAGGTCCTTGGACTCCTCCATCGCCAGACCATGGCAACACGACAGTTGGAGGAAGAGCGCCTCATCTTCTGCCTGGGCACCCTCCAATCACAAGGGATGAACTCAGATTTCTCCAGTTTCCTCATTTCCCCTTCCCCCACCTTGTCTCAGTCAAATCCCTTTAACTCAGCACCGCCTTCCTAACCTGCAATCATCTTCCTGACCTCTCTGCCCCCACCCCACTCCGGCCTATCATCCTCACCTTGACCTCCCTCCACCTATCGCATTTCCAAAGCCCCTCCCCCAAGTCCCTCCTCCCTACCTTTTATCTTAGCTTGCTGGACACACTTTCCTCATTCCTGAAGAAGGGCTTATGCTCGAAACATCGATTCCCCTGTTCCTTGGATGCTGCCTGACCTGCTGCGCATTTCCAGCAACACATTTTCAACAAGATGTATAAACTTAAGTCCCTGATTGCCCTCGGAGTACACATAACAGATCACGTGGCACTAGACAATGAGGAGCAGCAGAGGTCTCCCTGTGCCTTACCAGCATCTCAAAAACACGATCATCCCATTGAGATTGATGGGACCTGACGGTACATGAACTGATACCACAGTCAACCCACAGTGCAAAACTACATCATTGTTTGCAATGTGCAAACACCTGGAGGTGCAATTTAAATGGAAGGTGCAATTTAAATGCAAGTTCTTCCTTGCTCCTGAGAACTTAACTACCCATCATTCCAGATGCCATGGTTTCCCAACCAGAGATGCAGGTCATGCACTTAAAGTTTGTCAGATCACCTTTCTTCGGCTGACATTTCCCTAGAATCATACTGTATAGAAGAAGCCCTTCAGCCTGTTAGGTCTGTACTAAAAATCCACAATTGAATGCCTCCATCTTAACAGATTCTTTCACAGTTGCGTGGGAGGAAAAAAAAAAGATGTTTCAAATCACATTTGTCAAAAAGAAAGGCGGTTTGGCAAATTCTGGCATTTATTCACACGTACAAATTCTTTTCCCCCCAAAACTGACAGAAAAAATATTGTGCTTTTCATGATGAGGTATCTCATTGTTTGATGACCAAAGAAATAATTCTGAAAGGTAGTCATTGTCATGCAGGAAATGCCATCTCACGCACAGCAAGCTCCCACAAACAGCAATGTGACAATGGCAAGCTTAAATGGCATTTTTTTTTGCGGTTTGGATTGAGGGATAAAAATTAACCAGAGCACAGGGGACAACTCTCCAGCTCATATTTGAAATGGTGACATGAAATCTTTTATATCCGCCATCAGATCATACACCCGCAAAGGTGCAGCACCGGAAGGTCATCGGTCAGTTTTACACTCAAATCCTCGAACGGGACTTGAACCGAGAATCTGGTAATTCCTGAGTGTGCGTTACTAACTGAGCTGTGGCCCATTCTAAATAAATCAATTCAAAATACATTCCCAATTGGTACAAATGAAATTTCAGATTAGTCATAAACCCGGAGCACCTGCTCTCAATGGTTTCATTCTGTCTGCTGTTTATTCACTGCATCTCGGATTAGCCTCAAACTGCAGAACATGAGCCTGTACAACAGTGTCACCTCACTGAGCAATCTGGCCTGATGCACAGCAACACAACAGATCCTGAAAGAATTTGCCAGATTGAGAACTGCAAAATGCAGATGGAGTTCAAAATTTTTCGATGAGGTTTCGTCAGCAAGTCACAGAAAATTTTACAGCAGGGAAAAAATGCCCTTCGGCCCTTTGTGTCTTCCACTGTCATCAGAAGTTCACTCATTCCAATCTAAATATCTAGTACTTGTCCCATAGTCTCATACACTGAGGCCTTTCAGTGCTCATCTCAATAATTCCTAAGTGTCTTTAGGGTATCTGCTTCTAACATAATTTCAAGCAGTGAATTTTAGATATCCAAATAAATGCGAGGTGTTGCATTTTGGAAAGGCAAACCAGGGCAGGACTTATACATTTAAACAGTAGGATCCTGGGGACTGTTGCCAAACTAAGAGACCTTGGGGTGCAGGTTCATAGTTCCTTGAAAGTGGGGTCACGGGTATACAGCACAGTGAAAGTGGCATTTGGTTCACTTGCCTTTATTGGTCAGTGCATTGAGTAGAGGAGTTGGGAGGTCATGTTACAGCTGTACAAGACATTGTTTATGCAGCTTTTGGAATATTGCGTTCAATTCTAGTCTCCCTGCTGTAAGAAAGATATTGTGAAACTTGAAAGGGTTCAGAAAAGATTTACACTGACGTTGCCAGGGTTGGAGGGTTTGAGCTATTGGGAGAGGCTGAATAGACTGGGGTTGTTTTCCCTGGAGCATCAGGGGCTGAGGGGTGACTTTGTAGAGGTTTATAAAATTATGAGGGGCATGGATAGGCTAATTAGCTAAGGTCTTTTTCCCTAGGGTAGGGTAATCTGAAACTAGAGGGCATGGGTTTAAGTTGTGTTTAAGACTTAAGATTTAAAAGGACTTAAGGGGCAACTTCTTAACACAGAGGGTGGTGTGTGTATAGAACAAGCTGCCAGAGGAAGTGGTGGAGGCTTGTACAATTACAACATTTAAAAGGCATCTGGATGGGTACAAGAATAGGAAGGGTTTAATGGGATATGGGTCAAATGCTGGCAAGTTGGACGAGATTGACTTCAGATATCTGGTGGACATGAACGAAATGGACTGAAAGGTCTTTTTCCATGCTGTGCAGCTCTATGATTGTATATCCACAATCCTTTGGATCAACTTGTCACTTTCCTCAAATCCGCTCTCAACCTCCTTCTCAGTACCTTAAAGCACCTAGGGGAATGTTTAAGCCCCTCAGAACTTTGTATCGCAATTAGATGCCCCCTCAGCATTCTCTGCTCGAGTGACGTGCTCTTGATCAATAAAAACAGTCAAATCATGAACACTATTCAATATCAATCGCATGAAAACTGGTTCTGCCAACCAAAACCAAGCCTTACCAGGTTGGAGTCAGACCATCATTTTATTGGACAGACGCATGAAGGAGAGTGACCTTTGCTGAGTCAAGCCTGTGTCCCAGAAGCCTTGCTGCAAAAAAATTAAAGCAATTAGAATAACATCTGCACAAGACATGTGTAAATATTATTTGCTTCGCTTTACTTTCTATTTAGAGGAACCTCTATTATCCAAGGGACACTGGCAGGCAATATTCCGTTCGGTTAATCGAATTCTGGATAATCGGATGCCGTCTAACACGGCTTAGCCAAGCATTGGGACCTTGCGATCTTGCCGGACAATCCAATATTCAGATAATCAAGGGCCAGATAATTGAGGTTCCTCTGTATACCTCTCTCTAAGCACAGAAGCAAGACAAGTGATAGCTTTCCATTCTCTCATAAACATGACTGTTGCTGGCGTCAAATTTAACCTTTGCATTGTGCCCTCTTGCTCTGCCCTGATATGGAGGCAGAATGTTGCATGTCCAACAGCACAGTATTCAAAACAAAACCACACTGTTCATCAAGCCCTTCCCCTCCTCTACGTCAGGATAAATTACTTGTGGGGGACACAATTGGCAAATTCTACCTGAAGTCCTGCTCGTTTTGCAGAAGCTACTTTGTAACCGAATGTTCTGCCTCTTCTCACTAGCGTATACATTGGAAGGTACAGTTTGGGCACTAAACAAGTGGAGATCAGTACGATCGGGATACAAGGTGTACACACCATACAGACAGACGAGACTGTCCAAGTCAGGCACATTACACTCTGCTTTTTTTGAAAAGCCAATTGTCAAAGCTCTTCATTGTTTTACATGCCAAACACCAGTCCTCAGGAAGAACCAACATCTTGCGGGATTGGGATAAGTCAAAGAAAGATCTGAACACCAGATTTTAATCAGTCTATGGTCAGTGGTCAAAGCCCTAAGCCTCTCTGATCCAAAATCCTTGTCAAAATCTACCACTTTAACCAAGCTATCGGTCACCTTGGATCCAGGTAGGGTCAAATCTGTCAGGTAGGGTCAAATTTTATGTGATAATGCTCCTGTGAAGCACTGTAGATTGTTTCATTACTTTAAAAGGTGCTACTCAAATGCAGAGGATTTGGGTTATGCTGCTCTGCTGGACTGTGTTGCATCTGGGTAAGCAGGGGTAGACTGACGTCCCTCTTTTCCCACTCCTTGTCTGAGCTCAATACACTTTTCATGAAAAAGGGATCAATCTTCCAATTAGTGTTTAACAAGTGGAGATCAGTACGATCGGGATACAAGGTGTACACACCATACAGACAGACGAGCCTGTCCAAGTCAGGCACATTACACTCTGTTTTTGAAAAGCCAATTGTCAAAGCTCTTCATTGTTTAACATGCCACACACTAGTCCTGCATCAGATTAAAACGTCATCAGGAAGAACCACTCTGACTAAGGTAAACAGGTTCCCTTGATTATTCTTTTTAAAAAGTGGATAGCTGTTCATTGTACACATTACAATAAAAACACTGCCATTTTCCTGTGAAAACACATGCTGAGATTCTTACACGCACAAAAATAAAAGTTTGAGTGACAGGAAAGATGAAGTGATTTTTAAAAGCCTATTGAATATTCAAGTGATATGATTTTGGCAGGTTGTGACTGGATGGATACAAGCTGAGCTCAATAGTCCTTCCAGTTGGGGCATTAAGGCAATTTGAAAATGTAAATGGACAACATCTGTGCTGCAGCTACTACAGCGAGTTCTTGACAATTTCTGAATGTGGCACATAGATTGCCAAAACAATAGAGAGAGTCCAAGCTTGCAAGTTGTGCAGATACAGAGAGTGAGTGACAGAGAACCTGCTCAGGGTCTCACTTTATAGAATGCCTACAGCGTGGACGCAGGCCATTCAGCCAATTGCATTGAGCAAACAGCACCCTACCCAGACCTACCGCCTTACCTCTGCATTTCCCACAGCCAGTCCACCTGACCTGCACATCTTTGGACTGAGGGGGGAAACCGGAGACCCGAAGGAAACCCATGCAGACACACGGAGCATGTGCAAACTCCACACAGACAGTCGCCCAAGGGTGGAATTGAACCCGGGTCCCCGGCACTGTGAGGCAGCAGTGCTATCTACTGAGCCACCATGCCGCTGAAGACACTTCTTCAGTATCTCTTTGCTTAAATACAATAATGCTCACTGGCTTTTTCAACGTAGGCAAAAGTGAGGACTGCAGATGCTGGAGATCAGAGTCTAGATTAGAGTGGTGCTGGAAAAGCACAGCAGGTCAGACAGCATCCAAGGAACAAGAGGATGCTGTCTGACCTGCTGTGCTTTTCCAGCACCACTCTAATCGAGGCTTTTTCAATGTGCCCAATAAACCACATATGGTCATGATTCGTGCATTCCAGTTATCTTGCATCAGTGAACTACATCTGTGCATAATTCTTTTATAGCTAGACAGTTTTATTGTCCAATTGACTACATATAATGGGTTGTCACCACCCAGTGTTGCTTTGCTTTTGTGGCTGGAGGTGGCCTCAATTCATACTCCATTCATGCCACTGTAGATAGAATGTCCCCATTTCAGCAGCATCAGAGTGTAGAAGGTATAGTGATGCAAACATTCAGCCACCTTGAGCCCACTGTTTCAAGTTACTCAATGAAGACGCCCACAGCCAAACTCTCAAATCCTTCTGATTTAACGCATGGCTTCACAACAGCAAAAAGGCAGTTAAGGTCTCCTGTCCTTGTAGAGCCTTGAAATCTCATGTGAAATGTGCAGCAGCAGCTTTAACACCATCTAATGCATGGTGTGATATAGCACCTCTGCTCAAACAGTAGCTGGCTGGCGGGATCACATGCTTTGCAAGCGGATACCAATCAGCACTGACCAATTCTCCCAAAGTGAAACGCACTTCGCTCAAAGCGTCACCCAACGTAGACAGGTCGAATGCTTTGTAAAAGATAATAACGGCCCAATAAGGCGGCATTAGGATTCTTACTCTGCCTGTTGAGCTTCTCTAAGCACATCCTACTGTTTTCTAGCCATCATTGACAAAAGAATTCAGAAGTGGAGGGAAATGAGAAATGTAGGTGATGATTGTACTGAATAAGCATGGTTCAAGTTCCAGCAGTTTGATTAGAAATTCTGTTCACCTTTCACTGCAGAGTGAGAGAGTAATGAATTCCTGCATTTTAGTGCAGTGTCCCTTCAATGGAGGCTGTGGCTGGATGGGTAAACACAGCGCCCTGGTTGATAAGTTTAGAGCTCGTAAGCTGAACTGGCAATCTCAAACTCGTGACTCTGGTCCACTGCAGCCAGGAACTTTACTCTAGTCCAGCATTTCCCAGAGAAGATTGCACTCCAGGACGTGGAGCTGGATTCCCAGATGAGAACTCAAACATTTACAATTCTGATGGGTGATGGATCCACCTTAAAGAGGTCACAATTCTGGCGATTAAGAGAAATGGTCACACAGCTATCGAATGTCACAGCTTCATGGTTGTTTGAAAAACGCCTCCCACATCACCAATATACTCCATCAAAAGATCACTGCAGGTTTGTTTTCAGGCAGCTCAGTGTATGTTTTGTTAAATGGCATATTACCCATGAAAATGTCTGGCAGCCTTTTCGAACACATTGCATTAAACAGCTGTTGCTTGTGCCAATCCTGGCAGTGGGGGACATCAGGGTGGACAGATAGTGACTTCACATTTAACATTTAAAATCACCCTCAAGGATGCTGATGTGTATACTGTGGTCACATTCTCAGTCCAGTAAATGATTGCACTGTAAGGGCACCAGTAATAAGCAGCAGTGAAGGTGCTTCAGTGCTCACCATGGGCTGACATGAAAGTGTGCTAAGCCCCTCCCAAAACAGACGTTAACTTCAAAGCAGATTCCAGTACTTGGGTATTTTCCTACTAAGCAAACAAAACCAGAAAACCCATAGTTCAACATGATGGCACCATTTGCAACCCTGATAACCGCAGGAAACTACCAGAGAGATCCTGCAATATTAAAAATCGTGCCCTCTAAACAAAAATTGGTTTTAATCAGACTCTTCACTTTCTGCTTATGATGTAATGAGGCCCTGGGGAGTTGATTCCTTTGACACGGGACAGAGACGTGTGCGTGTCAGAGCACACGTGCAATATAAACTGATAACCAATGACAAGCTGAAGTACATTGTCAAACCAGTGAAAACAAAGGCCAGTTTAGCCATCGTCATAAATAAACTGATTCCCATCACATTTGAGGGGGAGATGACAAAGGGGCACATTTTTAAAGTGAGAGGAGAGAGATTTGTAATTTTTTTTTTTTACACAGAGGGTGGAGCGTGTGTGGGATGAACTTCCTGAGGAAGTGGTGGATGTGGGGCCAGTTACAACGTTTAAAAGACATTTGGATATGTGCATGAATAGGAAAGATTCGGAGGGATGTGGACCAGGAGCAGGCAGGTGGGACTAGTTTTTGGGATTATATTTGTCATGGACCGAAAGATCGGTTTCCGTGCCACATAAGACCATAAGAAAGAGGAGTGGAAGGAAGGCCATTTCGCCCATTGAGTCCACTCTGCTATTCAATCGTGGCTGATAGGCATTTCAACGCCACTTATCTCCCTGTATCCCTTAATTCCTTGTGAGATTAAGAATTTATTATGACTCTATACAGACCACGTTGGCTCAGCCAGGGTTCACTTCCCTACTCTAACTGCCCTGGAGAAAGGTGCTCCCTTCTTGAATCACTGCAGTCCCCGGGGTATAAAGACACCCATACTGATAGTAAGGCAATCCCAAGATTTTGATTTTGACAGAACAATAATATATTCCGAAATCAGGATGGTGTGTGGCTTAGAGGGGAACTTGTAGGTGATGGCGCTCCCATGTTTCTGCTGATTGCAGATTTGGATGGTGCTCTGAGAGGAATTTATGAATTACTACAGTGCACTTTGTTGATGGTACACACCTTGGTACAGTGGTGAAGGGAAGAAACAGTTGAGTGGGTGAACAGAGTTGCCAATAAAGTCAACTGCTTTGACTTGGAAGACTGAAAGCTTCTTGAAAATGATTGGAGCTGCAGTGATCCAGGTACATGTAGAGTATCCTGTGACAATTCTCATTTGCACCTTGCAAATCGTGGATAGATAATGGGGAGACAAAAGGTGAGGTAGAGCAGAATTAACATCCCCTGATCTTTTCTGGCAGCCACAGTAATTATACGATTGGTCCAGTTCAGGCTCTGGTCAATGGTCACCCCCAGGATATGGACAGTGGGGGAATTCAGTGATGGCAATTCAATTGAATGCTATAATTTGATGTATGAATACTCTGATCTCTCAAAGTTAAAACAAGCTAAACTGATAAACCACCTCCACCTTTGCACTCTTCAGACTTGGTGTTGCCATTCACAAACATCACGGCCCATATTAGATTTTATCATTACAATCCACATGCTTCTCAAAGTTCCAATTCCATTTT
Source organism: Chiloscyllium plagiosum (assembly GCF_037043375.1). Taxonomy (NCBI): domain Eukaryota; kingdom Metazoa; phylum Chordata; class Chondrichthyes; order Orectolobiformes; family Hemiscylliidae; genus Chiloscyllium; species Chiloscyllium plagiosum. The sequence continues at coordinate 13,907,060 of NW_028270161.1, read as the reverse complement.
GATATCCGAATATTTTCAACCAGTATTCTAACAAAACTACATTCTCAGTTAAACCAAATAGTTTGTTCAAATTATATCACTTGTTTCTTTTTCTTTTAAAAGTTCATTCACAGGATGTGGGCATCGCTAGATAGGCCAGCATTTATTGCCCATCCCTAATTGCCCAGAGGACAGTTAACAGTCAATCACATTGCTATGGGTCTGGAGTCACATGTAGGCTAGACCTGGTAAGGATGGCAGTTTCCTTCCCTAAAGGGCATAAGTAAACCAGATGGGTTTTTCCAACAAAAAAAAACAGATTCATGGTCATCATTAGCTGCATAATTATTATTAAATTCCACCATCAGCCGTGATGGGATTCAAACCAGAGTCCCCAGAACGTTACCAGCGTCTCTTGATTAAGAGTCCAGCGGTAATACCACTAGGCCATTCCCTCCTCTCAGCACTTGCACAAGTTACTTCAAAACCATATAAAAGAAACGTAAGGGGCAACTTTGTCATGCAGAGAGTGCTGCCACAGGGAGTGGTGGAGGCTGGTACAATTGCATCATTTAAAAGGCATTTGGATGGGTATATGAACAGGAAGGGTTTGGAGGGATATGGGCAGAGTGCTGGCAAATGGGACTAGATTGGGTTGGGATATCTGGTCAGCATGGACTGAAGGGTCTGTTTCTGTGCTATAGATCTCTAAGAGTCTAGGACTCTATGACCAGCCTCATACTGCACAACTACATTGAAGTATTTTTGCTAGAATTCCACCTCAGCACCTGAATACATTAGTGTTAGCATCTGGGGAGAGGTTTCAGGTATATTATTGGGCAGATTCACTCACGGTGTTGGTTAAAAGTTGTGACTGGAAGCATCCAGAGCAGGATGCAGGGAGAGACAGCGATGAGGGATGGTATGGGAGGAAGTCAACAACAGAATGGGACAGGTTCAAGGAATTGACGAGAAAGTGGCAGAGGCGAGGACTCCGTGTGATGGTTTGCATAATGGAATATGGTTTGCGTTTGCAACTCCTCAGAAGCAATTTGCCAAATATGACCATCAAAAGTCGAGAACTGTCTTGTCTGATTGGAGATAGATACACAGCAAGGAAATTGGTTTTGCCGTAGCCTCTCTGCTTGACAATCACAATTACATGATGGGGTCATTTCATACTGATACACATATGTCTACTGCAAGAGCAGAAATTACAACAGGAATACCAATAACATCTGATTACAAGCTGAACTTAACTCTAGAACTTGAGAATATCACTGGCCATTGTGTCCATCCTTCTAGATGTGAGAGAATACTCTCCATTTGCCTGGATGAGTGCAGTTCCAACAACACACAAGACGTTCAACACCATCCAGAACAGATCAGCTGTCTTGCAAAAGGTACCTCCCACAGGGTCACATGACAGTTAAATGCAGAGGGAAACTCAAGGCTTGAAACATGGGGATTCCAGCAATGTATCCAATTAACGGGCAGCATCATGGACTAGAGAGGAAAGTGAACACTATTCCTCCAACTCTAACACTCAGCTCAGTCAACACTGTTAAGTGAAGACTGAACTATTCCTTGCAGAATTCCAGGTTCAGAGAGAGGCAGGTTCGAAAAACACTTTGGTGCATTTCCACTGAAGTGGGAAAAGAGGAAATGATGAGAAGATGTCCCTTTTGAAGCTCCCTTCCTCCTGCCCGCTTTCCCTGTATTACTCGCTATTTGAGCAAATTCAGATACAAAGAATCTCAGTGGAAACATGATGAGTGTTCTTTGGAAACCCCCATATCTATTTTTCAAATAGATATTCTTGATGACTTATCCTAAATGATCCCTCTGTGGGTGGATGTTTATTCCCCTCTGTCACCAGCTGGAAATGCCTAAGACAGGTTTTTTTTCATGTGATCGACACTAGATGAACTCGACATTTTGGTTATGTCTGTCAGCTCTGTTGTTAAAATAGGTGCAAGACCACACAATAAACAAAAAAGCAACGGGATAAACAGAACTATTCTCCACTTGTCAAAATGCCATTTCTTGAAAGCAAGTTATACCTTTAACATTCAATGTTTTGGCCTCAAATGCTTTCTGGCGCAGAGAATTCCACTGGCTCACCACTCTCTGGATGTAAAAAATCTCCAGTTGGAGAAAAGAGAAACAAGAGACATAATCAATGATCAAGAGACATCAGTTCAGTGGACAGCACTGTCCTATTCAAGTCAGAAGATTCTGCATTCATGTTCCAACCACAGGACCCAAAATCATAATCCAAGCTGTGAAACAGTGCGAAGGGAGTGCTGCATTACCAAAGCAGATCCTAGTTATTCAACTCAAATGTTAACAACCTCAGAGCAGGGGAAAGTCTGGTGGCATAAAAGCAGAAAATCCTTGAAAAACTCATCATTTTTGTGGAGAGAAATGGAGTTTTGAGCTGTTGGGCCTTGGCTGGTTGAGCTCTAGTATTGCCATCGATCCTCCTTTCCAAGCTGAGTTTAAGGGCCTGTCTAATTATAATCACAGAATCCCTATAGCACGAAAAGGGACCATTCGACTCATCGAGTCTACACTGACCCTCTGAAGAGCATCCCACCAAGACCCAGCAACTACCCCTACCCTTGGGTCAATTTAGCACGGCCAATCCACCTAACGTGCACATCTTTGGACTGTGGGGAGAAACCGGAGCACCTAGAGGAAATTCACAGATGAGGGGAGAATGTGCAAACTCCACACAGACATACAGTCTGAGTCAGTGAGTATACAACACGGAAACAGACCTTTTGGTCTAACCAGTCCATTCCGACCATAATCCCAAACTAACTGGCCCCATCTGCCTGTGTTTGGCCCATATCCCGCTCATTCATGTACTTCTCCAAATTTCTTTTCAATGTTGTAGCTGTACCTGTATCTACCAGTTCCTCGATAGCTCATTCCACACACGAACAGCTGCATAAAAAAAGTTGCCCCTCATGTCTTTTTTTAAAAATCTTTCTCCTTTCACCTTAAAAAATATACCCCAGTCTTCAAATCCTCCAGGGAAAGACACTTCCTGTCCACACCTTATCTATGCACCTCATGATTTTACAAACCTCGAGAAGGTCACCCCTTAACCTGAACTCCACTGAAAAAAGTCTCAGCTTGTCCAGTCTCTCCCACAACACAGACCCTCCGTTCCTAGCAACATCCTGATAAATCTCTTCTGAACTCTCTCCAGCTTAATAATATCCTTCGTATAACAGGGTGACCAGAACTACACACAGTATTGCAGAAGAGGCCTCACCAATGTCCTGTACAACCTCAACATGACGCCCTAACTTCCATACTTGGGTCTGAGCAATGAAGGCAAGCGTGCTAAATGCCTTCTTAACCACCCTGTCTACATGTGACACAACTTTCAAAGAAACCTGAATTCCCTACGTTCCTCTGTTCTACAACACAACCCAAAGTCTTATTTTTGATTGGATAAGTCTTGCCCTTGTTTGTTTGACCAAAATGCAATACCTCGCATTTATGCAAATTAAACTCCATCTGGCATTCCACAGCTCACTGATCAAGATCTCTTTGTACTCCAAGATAATCCTCTTCACTGTCCACTGTAGCACTGGTTTTGCTGTCATCTACAAACTTGCTAAACATACCTTCTATATTCTCATCTAAATCATTTACATAAATGACAAAGTCCAGGTCGCTGGCTGCGAGACAGCAGTGCTAACCACCGAGCCATCATGTCTGTCTTCTATAATCAATGATAGCAGATAAACTACTGGTGAGAGTCTTAACAAGGAGGCAATTATCTTCTGTAAGTTGCAGCATTTTTTTGCATGACAGCAAGTACAACTAACATTAACAAGACAGACTTAGATGTAAGGAACCAGCGATGTCAATTCTAACCCAACTGGGAGAAGCTTAATGCAACTTCAACATGAACACTCAGAGCAATTACCTTGCACAACAAAATGCTTCACATCGATGACCCTTCATCTCAATGTGATTTAAAAAAAAGTGAATTTGAATGGTTAAATCCAGAGAGACAAAAACTCAAATGGTGCATGAATTGTGAAGAATCCCCAGCATTTTGTGCTTTCCTGCTAGATTTGCAGCATCCGCAGTATCTTAGCTTTTCTATCACCCTATCTTGATTCCAGCTTTCCAAAAACTGGAAGTGCCCCAAAAGCTGGATGGTATTCTCTCAGGTATGCCGCCGTGAATGGGCTCTCTTTCCTGTGCTGATCCCACAGTGCTGAATCAGTGAGGGCTCTGCACATAGCCAGATACAAACCTAGTACTGTACTTGATGACCTGCCTCTCTTCCACCCTCCTGCTTTCCCAGTCCCATTGACAGGAATATTCCAATTGCAACATTCTGGCCATTTTCAGCACAGCGGATCGGGAATCAGCTGTTTCTCCCAGTGATGCCCGGCTGAAGGATTTTGTTGGGTTATCCCAAATCTGCTACATCTGGGGAATATTCTATACATATTGCCCAAAGATTACAACAGTGACTACACATTTAAAAACAAATCATTAGCTGTGAAGCATGAGTATCCTTTGGCCCTGAAGGGCTTTGTTCCTTTCTTCTATTAGTTAATTGCAGCTTCTAAAAAAAGCACAAACTGCACAGCAAAAGTGCTCCACTTTCCTGTGAAAAAAAAGATGAGGTAAAGCAAAACTGAACAAAAAAAACTTTTCTTCTTAAAAAAAAAACAAGAGTTGCTTTGATAGACTTGTAAGAACGACAACACACTAATAAAGTTACTCCTGACATCTGTCTTAGGGGATTTCTCAGGATCAAATGCACACGAGCTGAAATCAGCTCAAGGTCAGACTCACAGTGACAAACAAGGTGCTGAACTTATTAGGTTTGTCATTCATCAACCAACTGCCCAGTGGCAGTCCTGTGACCGTGTATTGCTGTAATGTCCTTCTGTTAAGCAACAGTCAAAGTGGTGATACAGACAATTGGTCAGGATTGCTTTTTGCTGCAATGTTATTGCACTGGGTTCACCATCCAGTGCACGGAGATGATACTGAGCAGACATCTCGGAAAAGAAATATGGCGTATGCAGAAATCAAAACAGCTGGAGATTTAGAACAGCTCAGTCAGCATCAGTTCGATGTTGGCATCATGGATATGGCCCATTAGAATGCAAGGTTATTTATCAGCCATTAACAAACAGCACAGAAAGTCAAGCCTTACAGAATGTGGACAGTCTTACATTTTCATGTGTCTTTTTCCCCCTAAAAGATTTGCCAGTCACTTTGCTACAGGGACAGTAGAGGACTTCACAAAATTGATTTTCTCAAAAGGTAGGTTTTTTTTTCCCCAGAGCTTCCCCTTCTAAATTACAAAAGCTTTTTAAAAAACTTTAGAAATTGTGTATGTGCTGGCTCCTGTGACATTAGGATGAGATTGTAGTTCACAAACCAAATCACATCAAATTTAACTCTACCTAGAATCCACAGCAAGAAGCACAAATCCGTTACTAGAAAAATAGAGCCCAGAGAGACAAACCATCGATCAAAGCAAAAACCCTAAACTAACAAACTGCATATCACTGGTCAACTGGCTGAGACGGAAGATGAATATATTTAAGTGATTCATTTTTTTGCATTATTTTATTCAGCAAGTTTCACAATTTTAAAGACTAATTTTCCATTCTTCTTCCATTATCACAATTCTGATGAGTGTTCATTTTGCATCAAATAGGAAATAATCTGGGCTGTTTAAAACAAAATTTAAACAGACTGGGTAGATGTGACTTCAAAACTGACTGCATGTATCCTTGTGAAAAGGAGTGATCAACACAAAGTTCAATTGTATCTTTCAAGTCAGAGTTAAAAGGTATGCAGATCAGTGTCAGCCCGTGAATTAGCTGTTGTCATATTTAGTTGGTGTGTGTGTGTGTGTGTGTATGTGTATTTGTTTGGGGGTCAGCGTCGTATGACAGCTTGGTGACAAACAGACAAACTCCTGATCCCTAATGGTAGCACACTGTAGGTGTTAAGTGTAGGACTGTCACTAGGTCTGTGTCAATATGAAAAATACTGCACTTGGTTAATCTTCCTATTGTGCAACAATGTGATCATAGGGGCTCAAATATGGTTTCACATCAGTCTAACAGCAGAGTCCCAGAGCCACCAACTTTGCACCAGCCGAGCAAACCATCACATTGCGAAGGACTGAAAATGCTTTCATCCTAAAGGCAGAACTACCTTCATTTCAAGAACTCCCTTCACAAACATCAGCAAGTTCCAAAGCAATTCACCAAAACATATAAGGAATCAAACACTCGGCCATTTGACCTCTTGACCCTGTTCCTCCGCTCTGAGAGATCATGGCTGATCTTCTACCTCAACATCATTTCCTTACATGACTCTCACACCCCTCAGTACCCAAAACATATGGACTGTTTTTGACTCCATTCAAATGAGCATCCACATCTCGGGAGTAAGGAATTCCAAGCTTGTGAACAAATTTCTCCTTATCAGTGTTTGAATGGGTAACCCCTTATTCTAAGACTGAAACCCGATGTTATTAAGTCCCTGTCCCAGGAAAACATCCTCTCAGCATATTTTCGAAGTGCATTAGGCACATAGGAAATTCTATCAACTCATTCCTCCAAACTCTGGAAGAGATAGGTCACCTCTATTCTCACTCTCCTCCTGGGAGGGCCTGTACTTCGCAAGAATCAGCCTGGTGAACACCTAGCTCCCTCTCAGAGGAAGAAAATCTTTCCTTTTGCAGGAACACACCTCCCTCACTCTTCGCCCGAAGCACAGAAATGGATCCCACTATTCTCCCCAGTCAATCCCTTTAAACTGCATGTGCATTCACCTCTTTATATTTAATTTTCAATGGAATGCAACCAATGCTTCTGCTGTAACTCTTTTCGCCCTAGGTGCCATTCCAGGGACTCGATACGACGTGCCCTCAAAAGGGATTCATAGAGCTGTGCCAGGCAGAAACGAACAAAGTGCACTGACTGGGGTCTAACCACAGCATTAGCTAACCGTACACAACTTTTTAAAATTCATTTGTGGGACGTGGGTGTCACTGGCTGGACCAGCATTTCCATAGCCCTTGAAAAGATGGTGGTGAGCTGCCTTTGGAACCCCTGCAGTCCTCCAGCTGTGGGTTGACTCACAATGCCCTCAGGGAGGGAACTCCAGGACTTTGATCCAGGCATTTGGACCTACTTGGAATTCCAGGATGTTGACCCAGGGGTATTTGGATCTACCTGGAATCCCAGGATTTTGACAGCTTCCATTCCTTTTTATGGGGAACACTTTGTGACTAACACTGCGTTCGTCTTTTCAATTCTCTCTCACGTCTGGCCATTAACTCCGAGAGCTGGTCTGACAGTGCCTTTCCGAACAGAGAGCGCCGGAGGTGGTTACGTTGGGAATCTATGGTGCAAAACACACATTTGGGGAACCTTACAGCACATCACACCACCCCTGGTATATATAAAAAAAACACCAAGTCCGTAGGCTTTGGTTAACACTAGAGCTAGTCTGTATGTGTGAAAATGAATTTGCTGCCATCTGTTGGGGATAAAAAGTGATCCACAAATATGAGTAGTGAAGGCAATATTAGGGTGGTGGTCAGAGGGTAGATATTGCAGGCAGATTACAGCAGCAATTTCACACCAATGTCCTTTTAAAGCTCCTCAGGGAATAGTGACTAATGTCGAGAACTACAGATAAATAATGACAAGTTCGAATAGGTCTCTTGAATGTGTAACAAGGATATGCAAAATGGAGTAATCATCAGGAAAAGGACACTAATTTTGTTTTGGACATCTTGCAGGGTTCTTCTATACATGCCTTTGCTAGCATACAGCACCTCAGGGAGCAGTGACCGTACCCAAAAACTCATCACACGTGTCTAGCGCTTATACTGCCAAGTAATCCCAAGTCTCAACTCCACTCCAATTTCATTGCTGCACTTGCAAGCCCCTCACAGGGCTGTCTGTGATGCTTTATGGACAAAAGACAGGCTAAACATTCAGCTGGGAGACTGGATGGCAGTGAACACTGAAAAGTGGACACAGAAACTGAGATAACGCTGAACATCGCACAGAGTTATTAGTGGCTTTTAATAAAGATCATGGGCTAGATGGACATGGAGCAGACCCACCCATAGTTCCAAGGAAATAGCACAGTGGAAGAGAACATGACACACTCATTCGAAGCAAAGGCAGGATATTTCCTACAATTTGCTTCATGTGGTGGCTTTGTTGACATATTGAGGGACCTTGGAGCAGCAAGTGTTGCTCACAAGGACATTCAGCTGCAGCAGGAATTTACAAACACTTGATCTCAATCATCCCCATGGTAACCAGCCTTGTTTAAAGTGCATGATGTATTAAAGTCTTCAGGTTGCCTCCTTCCCCTTGGGTGTATGATCTAGTGAGAATCAGTCAATAATCTAGCTTTGGCACAGCAATCATCAAAACTTCTTGGAGTTAAATGTTAATTCGCAACTGTTTGAATGTCTGCATAAATGAACATCAACTGACACCCAAAAAACTCCCATTCTCATCCGCAGCTCGGGAGTGAGCTGCAGGTGAATGCAATAATGCACGATATGAGGTAAGCTTCACAACTACTTTTTTTGTTATAGCCAAAGGAGTAAAGAGTGTGGATATACCTAATACATTACTCTTCAATGTTGAGTCCTCACAATGAAAGTTCAATTCCCACACCAGCTGGAGGTTACCATGAAGGACTCTCCTTCTCAATGTCTCCTCTTGCCTGAAGGGTGGTGACCCTCAGGTTCAACCATCTTCAACAGTCTCTCTCTCGTGAGACTTGTCAGACATTTCCTGAAAAAAAACAGTAGTAGTACAAGCTGCCAGGTAAAATAGCAATACTCTACTCAACACTGGCAAGTACTTGTACAGAATTATCCAGAATCTGCATCAATGCATCTTAGAAAATCATAAGGTGGCAGTGGTCTCAAACAACATGGCGTTGTCACTTGTTAATTTGCAAATAACATCATCTGAACAATGGCTCATTAAGGAGGATTCTCAACAGATAGCCACTGCAGATAATGGCTTTCTTACTTGTTTGCATATTTACTAATGACAAAAACCACATTTTTCCCCCTGTACTATTTCCCAGAGTAATTGAATCGGTGACCATTTTTTTTTGGAAGGCTGTAATCATACTTCAAGCAGGATCATCATATATGTCACTTCCTGAAAATTAACTAAGATTCACTCGCGTGTAATATCACAACAGAGTTGTGTACCGTTACAACTCTCAGGCTCAGAAACCAAAAAAAATGGAACACTGTAATTTGATTTCTTCAGACAAGGTAAAGTTACTGCAATCTTGCTCAAGCTTCTGTGAAAAGGGACAGGATGTTCTAAGGAGTCGCAATCAGCTGCTGCACTGCCCCTTTTTTGCTCCCCGTTTATGAAAAGGAGCGAGCTGCAAGTTTCTAACGGAAAACTGCGATCAGGACTCCTTCAGAAATATGAGCTTGGCTTCCATCGGGACAGTTCTTTTGTGTCAAAGGGGTGGCAGGGGAAGACAAAACATGGCCTGTTTTCACGGCACCCAACTGCTGTGTTCTGAAATGGTAAAGATCCTGAATCACAGACAGCCACTTCAGCAGCTGTCACCACACGTTACATACTGAAGGTAAGGGTAGGGTAGGGTGCCAGGATGGTAGGGGGTGAGGTGGGTGTAGGATGCCAAGTGGGTAGAGGCTGGTAAGTGTAGGGGGGGTGGGTGGGGTTAATTGGTACATATGCAGCGTGGATCACAGGGGGTGGAACATTACCAGGTCCAGTTGACAGGTTAGCAGGGAGTGGGACATCTAGCCTAGAGTCTGGCAAAGGTGGCAGATATGGGCCTGGTGCCAGAGAAAGGAGGCAAAGATGGAGCAAGGTCTAGGGCAGCAGAAGCTGATTGACTCTGGAGCTAGGGACAGGCATGTCCAAAGCGGGGAGAGTAAGGAATGACGAGGGAGAAGGGCAGAGTTGGATTTTGGGAAGATGGAGGTCTGAAGCAGCGGATGAGAGTTGTCACATGCAGGGGGTTGTGAAGTGCACTGCTAGGTCAGGGCTACAAATTTCATCAAAACCTTCCAAATTCTGACTTTATTGGAGATTTTCAGGGGGTTCTGGGGGTAAGTGAATTGCCCGGCAGAAATCTTGCATTTCCTGGCCAGTTCCATCAGAATGCCCCATGACGGGGTTTCCCCTGGGTTCCCCAGGCCAGTGGTGTAACCACTATCTGACCAGTGGGAAATCCAGGCAGATGGTTAGAGCTAACCTCAAAATTCAGTACAAAACTGATGCCTCACAGAGCCCACACTACATGCCGTTTTCACACATCTCTGTCATTTTCCAGACTTTCACTGGTTACCAATTATCATGGAAAAAAAGTCAAGGAGTGGGAATCATTGGGTAGTGAAAGAAGAGCTGGAAGAGGCAGGACAGACCAAAGTGCACCCCACCCCTACCCCCTTTAGGTTGCAAGATTCAAGTGTCTGTTTGTTAACCGAGCATGTTTACAATGGGGCGACAGGGGCTGAGAGTGGGAATTAAGGATGTAGGAAGGGCAGTCTGAAATCTTGGCTCCCTGTCATGCTGTGGAGCTTTAGCTTTTTCTAATAAGAGAACTTGTACTGCCTACTGTACCATGTACTCCCTCACAGCTCCAGGGTCCCAGGTTCGATTCTAGCCTTGGACAACTGACTGTGTGGAGTTTGCACATTCTTCCAGTGTCTGCGTGGGTTTCCTCTGGATGCTCCAGTTTCCTCCCACAGTCCAAAGATATGCAGGTCAGGTGAATTGGCCATGCTAAATTGCCCATAGTATTAGATGCATTAGTCAGAGGGAAATGGGTCTGGGTAGGTTACAACATAGAACATAGAACATAGAAGAATACAGCGCAGTACAGGCCCTTTGGCCCTCGATGTTGCGCCGATCCAAGCCCACCTAACCTATACTAACCCACTATCCTCCATATACCTATCCAATGCCCGCTTAAATGCCCATAAAGAGGGGGAGTCCACCACTGCTGCTGGCAGGGCATTCCATGAACTTACGACTCGCTGAGTGAAGAACCTACCCCTAACTTCAGTCCTATATCTACCCCCCCTTAATTTAAAGCTATGCCCCCTTGTAATACCCGACTCCATACGCGGGAAAAGGTTCACACTGTCAACCCTATCTAACCCCCTAATCATCTTGTACACCTCAATCAAGTCACCCCTAAACCTTCTTTTCTCTAATGAAAACAGCCCCAAGTGTCTCAGTCTTTCCTCATACGATCTTCCTTCCATACCAGGCAACATCCTGGTAAACCTCCTCTGCACCCGTTCCAGTGCCTCCACATCCTTCCTATAGTATGGCGACCAAAACTGCACACAATATTCCAGATGCGGCCGTACCAGAGTCTTATACAACTGCATCATGACCTCAGGACTCCGGAACTCAATTCCTCTACCAATAAAAGCCAGTACGCCATATGCCTTCCTCACCGCACTATTTACCTGGGTGGCAACTTTCAGAGATCTGTGTACATGGACACCAAGATCCCTCTGCTCATCCACACTACCAAGTATCCGACCATTAGCCCAGTACCCCATCTTTTTGTTATTCTTCCCAAAGTGAATCACCTCACATTTAGCTACATTGAATTCCATTTGCCACCTTTCTGCCCAGCTCTGCAGCTTCTCTATATCCTGCTGTAACCTGCCACATCCTTCCTCACTGTCAACAACTCCTCCGACTTTCGTATCATCCGCAAACTTGCTCACCCAACCTTCTAACCCCTCTTCCAGGTCATTTATAAAAATGACAAACAGCAATGGTCCCAAAACAGATCCTTGCGGAACACCGCTAGTGACGGCACTCCATGAAGAAACTTTGCCATCAACTACTACCCTCTGTCTTCTTCCATCCAGCCAATTCCTAATCCAAACCTCCAACTCACCCTCAATGCCATACCTCCGTATTTTCTGCAGTAGCCTACCATGGGGAACCTTATCAAACGCCTTACTAAAATCCATATATACCACATCTACCGCTTTCCCCTCATCAACCTCCTTCGTCACCTTTTCAAAGAATTCAATAAGGTTTGTGAGGCATGACCTGCCCTTCACAAAACCATGCTGACTATCCTTGATCACATTATTCCTATCCAGATGTGCATAAATCCTATCCCTTACAATTCTCTCTAAGACTTTGCCCACAACAGAAGTGAGACTCACCGGCCTATAGTTATTCTTTGGAGGGTCAGTGTGGGCTGGTTGGGTCGAAGGGCCTGTTTCCAACAGTAGGGAATCTAATCTAGTCTAATCAATAAGGTCTATGTATGCCGGTACCTCCAGTCCCACAGGTAGTGTGGTAAAGACTGTTAAAATCTACCCAGTTGCTCTCCTCTCTTGCTTTCCCCAGGAAAACCAAGGGGCCCAGAGTTACAGCAGCACCAGCCAGATGACAGAAAGACAGACTTGCATTAATCCAGCACTGTGTGAGACCACTGGGTGTCTCAAATGCTTTGGAGCCAATGCAGTACATTTGAAGTGCAGTTCTAGTTAAAATGTAGAAAACACACAGCAATATGACAACGACAGGCCAATCTGTTCGATATTGAGGGACAAAATATTCCTCGAGACACGATTGAAAACTTGACCACTCTTCCTCAAAATAATGCCATAGGACCTTTTACATCCATCAGAGCAGGGGGGCAAGGCCCTCAGTTAGAAGGTATGATCTGAAAGACAGCCTTCAACACAGCAGTGGTCCCTCAGTACTGCGCTGGAGTGTGAACGTAATTTTCGAGCTTAAGCCCAGAAGTGGGATCTGAAGTCAGAACCTTGCTGTTTAAAGATTTAAATTGCCAACACGGAGTGCTCTTCCCCCACCCTTTTGCAACTTTGTTCAACCTGGAGATGCCTGACTTAGGGTCAAAGTGGAGGTGGCTAAATGCGTGATCCTGGTGCGCGTGTGCGTCTGTGCGCACGTGTCTGTGAGAATGATTTAACCGTACGTTTTAAATTCAGGTCAGCCTAGTGGGATTCACATCTTTTAACAATGGATGCAGACAATTGGTAAACTTAACAGAGATTTTAATATACAGTGCAAAAACCTGGTATACTTCGCAGTCATGTAGGAGAGGCAAATGACAGTGTATGAAGGGAAACACAAGGTCACAGTGCAGGCTAAGGTCAAGATTCAATACTAAGCAGAATGGGGTAGAGGGGTGTAGAGGCTCTCTCAACAATTGGTTGCACTGTCTTGCAGGTGGTGCCTTTGAACGATGGCATTCATTAACCCTGGCCAATTTAAAAAAAACTCTCAAAACTAAAATAAAACAGAAGTTAAAGGGAGGAGTTGCCAGAGGTTGAGAGGAAACATTTATAATGTGGCCTTCCTCAAAACCAGCGACCACATGGAGAAAGAGAGCAGGTCATGGTTTTGCAAGGCATCCTACACACATGACGCAAGAGGTTCGAGAGAAAAAAAAATCACTTCAAAAAGGTTGCTTGAGTGAGTGAAAGCCTCTTCCCGCCAAAAGCAGGTTTTAATGATTCACAGAAACACCATGTACAGAAAACAGGAAGCTCAGGCGAACTGGGCGATGATTCCAGCAGCCCTTGTACATTGCCATGGGAACACCCAGTTCTACACTTGAGCAGTCTACAAAAGGAGCAGTGTTTGGCAGTGTGAAGTTCACATCAGTGCTTCTGAAACAGCCATAAAAATCGGAACCACTGCCAACCCTGCCATAAAGACTGAAATCGTCTTTCGCTCAATTCAAACATAATGGTTTACGGAACGAAAAGTTTTTTTTTGTCCAAATACATAAACCCAAACAGATGAATTTACAAGATATTTACTTTTGCACTGAGCTGCTTCCTGATTACATGCAAATAGAGTTTGAGCTAATCCCATCCAGAAAGAGAGCTAACAAGTTCTGCCAAGAAATCAGCTGTGACAGCACCCTCTGAATGCGCAGGATTAAATTTATTCCAGAGGTCTTAACAACCTTGGTGTGATCACCACTGGTATGAAACGTTGCCCAGAATACTGAAGTACTTCAATCCAGTGTTTTCCACTGTGCTCAAGTAATAAGGTAGAGATAGGAGGTAGCCTTGCTAATCATGCAGTTCATGTTTTACACTTCATTGTGTCAATGAAAAGATATTTGGAAAGGGATTTATCAACTGAGGATATGTTATTCTGCTTTCATTTGGTTACGTGAGGTGTTGCACTGTGAACAAGGAGGTATCACAGGCTCCAATCAATAAATTTAAAGTGAAGTTCAAACGCCTTTTGTGGAAGGGGAAGAGTCAAATATTACTAGAAATAATGCAGTAAATGATTCACATTTTAGACCAGCTCCATCAGTACTCAAGTCTCCCAATTGGTACCAGCACCAGTTACATCTCCCCCGTTCACTTTCCTGAATAAAACGGAAATGTATTAAAAGGAAAATCAAACTCATCAGGTTGCAACATGCTGGGGAGATTTCGGTTTATTTTCTGCAGTCACAATAGATAGAATCTTCCCAGGCACTGAATGTCGTGGGAGAATTGCATGAGATTTGACGTTGCTGCAAAAAAAAACTCCACATTTTGCAACCAAGTGTTAAACACTGAGACAAGATTTGCAGCAGAGAGCAGCGAGAGGTCTACTTGCATGCATTAGTATCCTCAAGCGAGACAACAGCTCGCCTCATCGATGTGCAGTTTCCCATCTTACCATCAGCCGGGTAGAAACTAGATGGTGACAATTCACAACACCAAGGCCAAAGCAGTAACATGGTGACTCCAGCTCATCACGTGCTCCTCTTGAGCTCCACCATTCCTCTTCACAGTGACAGCGTTGCAGGTTTGAGAGATGCTGTCTAAGGAGCCATGGTGAGCTGCTGCATTCCACCATTCGCCAGCATCTCAGGGCATATTTCATGGGCCGCAAACACACAGACCTCCAAGTCCCACTGGGTAAAGCAGGCTGCTAACCATCTTCTGCCTGGCTTGACAATAGTCAGGAACTATGCAGGGACAGCTGCTCACACTTCACCAGGCTCACGGCTGGACTTCAATGCTGGTGCCAGGAGGTTCTGGCAGCGTGGCTGATACCTCTGCCTACAGTAAGTGGGAGAATGGGAGATGCAGGATGCTATAGGAATGTGGAGCAGAAATAACCAGACAAGACTGAGAAAGTAGCACGAGATAAGTCACTCGGGCTCACAGACATAAATCCTTCAAGTCTCGTCAAAATTGACCCTGAGCCAATTTCTCGTAAAATTCAGCCAATGATACCTGACAAAGGTCACTGCAAGGGCAAAAAAATTAAATACTCTCAAGTAGTTCAGACAGCACAGCAGAATGCTCAACAATTCATACTGGATACCACCCCATGGAAAATAGGACTGGTGAAACCAGAAATTCAATGACCTTTTCACTTGTTTCAGTTCCAATTTTAGGCTCGTCTATGTATCACTAAAACTGAAAAAAGAACATGAAAGCTAAACCACATGACAAAATGTACAGTCATTCAGTAACATGAAGAAGAGTAAAGTTTCTACCTAATGGCACCCAATCCTATTCTGTAATTGACAATCAGCATGTTAAAAAAATGGTGTCAGTGGAACTCTCTCTCATATTCAGTGAATTTGTAACAATAAAACATGCATTAAAACTCAAGCCATAATTCCAAGTTCCTTTATTGTCCACATACCTTGTGGTTGAAAGTTGGAAATATGAAGCAAAATCCTTTTGTGTTAATTAGGAAAGCTGATAATGATACAGTGGCAAACGACAAGGTGGTTCAGGATTAGCATGTGCCCTGGTTTCCAACAGCGTTTCCAATGAACTATACATTTTGTTGGCATTTTGACTACCACCTGCCCCAAATGTACCAGCTTAGTTGGCATTTCTGGTAATTTTTTATTCCTTCATGAGACATGGTTGTCCTTAGCTTAACCAGCATTTATTGCCCATCCCTAGTTCCACAGGAGAAAATGATGGCAAGCTGTCCCCTTGAACTGCTGAGGTACACCTATAGTCTAATAGTGAGGGCAACCCAGGACGTTTTCCCAGTCCAAGTAAAGGAATGGCAGTATTAGCTCCAAGTCAGGATGATAATGGGCTTGGAGGGGAACTCGGCTTTTCCCCAAATATCAGCTACCCCTGTCCTTCATAGTGACAATGTTGCAGGTTTGAGACATGCTGTCTAAGGAGCCTGTTGAGCTGCTGCAGTGCATCTTGTAGATGGTACACACTGCTGTGACTATATCGATGATGGAAGGAGTCCATGTTGAAGGTGTTAAAGGAGTGCCAATCCATCCAAGTCCTTGATGGTGTCCATCTTGAATGTCGCTTGATTAAGATGCTATCACTAATTACCAACGTTCTTCAGCCAAATACCATAGGGAACTCTGAGCACAGACACTGCTCACTTTCACCACAATTTTCTTCTAATGCCTTTTTTAAAAAAAAACTTGTTTTATATATCCAATGGACATGGATCTTGCTATCCAGGGTAAGATAGCAGCCATGACCTCTGTTTCACATGCATGAGTCTGAGGCTCTTGGGATAACTAAACAAGACACTAAAGCCCTGAAGTGTTTGGTTAAATGAAGTGAATTGTTAATTCTCCAAACCACTCCATGGAGGGCTAAAGACTTGTTCCATCTTCAGGCAACGAAAAATCCAGAGGCATACATGTTGATATGAAGGAGAGATTGTGAAAGCTCAGTACATGTTCAGGTCTGGGAGTGTACATGCAAAACTGCCCACCTGACACTATTTTCAGATCCCTAGCATACGGTTTTCTCATAACTTACTAAGCTAAATTACACTCTTACACCATGTGAATAATGCAAAGGATGCAACCACCAGCCCATCTAATCCTCGTCTTATGGATATTATCCTTCTTATAAAAACTGGGTGCTACATCCGTATGAAGTTTTATCAAAATGGCAAGGTGTAGCTGCAATACCTTTCGGAATCGACAATACTGGCTTTCAAAATGAGCTGCGCTGTAAGATCCAGTAGATATGGTGCAGACAAACCTCTCGTCATACGACTTTAGTGAGTCACTGAATTGATGTCTTGGATTTGGAGCTGGACCTGTGACGACAGCCCAAGTTAATGTGATATTGTCTGGAATGGAAAGAATGACAGACAATCTTACTGTGACAAACATGATTCTAAAAGGGTTTGACACAGTAGATGCTCCAAGGTAGTTTCCACTCATGAGTGAGATCTGAAACAGAGTGGAGGCACAGTTTTAGGATAAAGGCATCATTTGTTAAGGACTGAAATGAAAGTGAAATATATTTCACTCAAATGTTTGCAGGTCCATTTGAATTCTTGGCCACAGAAAGTTGTCAATGCTCCACCACTGAAAGCTGCAGCAGGGACATTTTTGTTGCTCACGGAATCAAGGGACATGGGGAACGAGGAAGCCCAAAGTCAGCCGCTGTTGTTCGAAGGATGTGCCCAAGCAGTGGGTCTGCTCCTAGTGGAAACACTATATTTGTGGGCGGCACGGTGGCACAGTGGTTAGCACTGCTGCCTCACAGCGCCAGAGACCTGGGTTCAACTCCTGCCTCAAGCAACTGTCTGTGTGGAGTTTGCACGTTCTCCCAGTGTCTGCATGGGTTTCCTCCAGGTGCTCCAGTTTCCTCCCACAGTCCAAAAATGTGCAGGTTAGGTGAATTGGCCATGCTAAATTGCCCGTAGTGTTAGGTGAAAGGGCGTTGCTCTTCGGCGGTCGGTGTGGACTTGTTGGGCTGAAGGGCCTGTTTCCACACTAAGTAATCTAATCTAATCTAATCTAATCTAATCAAATCAGTTCAGTCAGCCTCCAAAAGAGGCAGAATTTGACAGTGACTCATGTCACCAGAGGCCAGCTCAATTCATTGAAGGTAATGTCCTCCCACAGGCAACAGTGTCCATCCCCAACATTTTGAAATGGTCTGGTGTCCTTATAGCAGACCCAGCATTCAAGCCCACAGACCATACAATCCATTCACTGCAAACTTCAAAAACATTGTCCAGTCAGTCAGGTCAGGCTACATGGTATTCTTGTCACACCAACACATCATTAACGTGTACATAGGACAGTGCACCTCTCAGTGTGCAGCAAACCTGGTTCACCCAGTACCTTGTCAACCTGCACTCTTGATAAACCAGGAAAAAATTGTATACCTCAAATACTGCAATCTACTGCGATATCCAAGGATTTATGATGTAAAGAAATGTGTGGACCTCCTGCTTTACGTTTCTATTTCTTACTGTGTGTACTTGCACTGATTTTAAAAGGAGTTTGGTTTTTGGGGAGGGATGTTGCTGCTCTGAAGCTTTGCGTGGCAGTCCACCGTGGTCCTGCCTACCTCTCGATTAGCGGGAATGGCTGATCAACTGGCTCACCTCTGTCCCACTGGTGTGATTAATTAAAATAAGCATTGCTGTATGTAATTTTGTCAGATAAGGGAGGGCAAAATGTGATGGTTCCATTGAGACACAGGTTCCCAATTTAAAAGAACAGACTTCCCCCCCCACCCCCCTGCCAGCCCCACATGACTCAACCAGCCACGGCAGGTGACCACTTGAGTTTCACAATTCAGAATACACCACTGAAACCACAAGTCACTGGGGTTGCTTTATTATTATTCAAAAGCCACAGTTCCAGGCTGGTTACCCCATCAACATATCCAGTGTCAAATGACATAAAAAAAATTCATTTAAGAAGTACACAAAAAAATTCAATTACTAATAGCTGCAGTTCAATAAATATAGCAGCAGAGAGAGCTGGCTGTGAGTCACACAGCAGTATTTCAAAAAAGAACTTATGATATCATAAGCTATGTGAGCGGTGCTCACTTAGATCACACAAACACAAGCCGAAGTTAACAGGATGAACCAGTTATTCATTCATCACCAGCCTGAGAGCCTGCTGCACTGTCGTTTTATCAATGAACTGTCTTTTCGGTTACAAGCATTCTCACAACAATGCTGCACTGTCAAAGAAATAAAGACTTGCATTTATATAGCGTTCGGAAGGGCTTTGCAGCCAATTAAGTATTGTCATCAATGTCAGAGTCAGGAGTCAATTTGTGCACAGTAAACACCCGCAGCATCATGATATGTCGATTAAACCAACCTTTAGGATGTTTATTGAAGAAAAATATTGGGAAGGACATCAGAGGAATAACACCTGTGCACCTCTTCAAAAATAATGCCAAGGGATTGTTTGTTTACACCTGACCTGGTAGGTGGGGCCTGTCTTAATGTCTGACCGGAAAAAAACAGCATCTCTGACACTTCAGCATTGCAATAGAGTTTCAACCTTAACTGGTTGGGCTTAAATGGGTCTTACACCTGGTTTAGGAGTGAGTGCTACCAAACTGGGGCACTGTTGACAGCAATGGGATTATGCACCGTGCGTTAGCAAGTGATTGGAGACCGTAGAGTTTGCTGGTGTGGGGGAAGCTCAGATGACCTGTTTGTTCCAGGGTGAGCACAGCCAAGAGTTTCCAGGGAAGCCCAGTAACTCAGTCTGCTACCATCAGGACACTGATAGACGGAAAACTCAGCCTGTGTTCAGAATGAAACGTAACACCAAATTCTACCTTCTCTGCGCATTTATCATTAAAAACCAGTCTGGTCATGATGCTTGTAAAGGTCTCAGCAAGGTTTTTACAACACACCTGGATTCCAAGGTGTGTGTGTGTGTGTGGGGTGGGGGGGGGGGGGGCAGAGAAAAGGAGAGAAGGACAGGATTCTAATGACCAACCTGTCAGCAATATTCAGCCTGAAGGCAGATACAATAATATCACTGTACAGTGGCATGGTTTATTTTGGTAACTGTTACTATAACGCTAAAACAGAATAAGATACACACAACTTCCTTGTAGTCTAGCTCAGCTCAATTCAGACGATGTAGGTGACACCACGTTGTATCAACACCACCTCTGAGAGACAGGGTATTTGTCCTCACAGTCGATAATAGTTGTCCCTTTTTGTCTCCTGTTAAAAACTCTTGCCATTTTTGAGATTTTCTAACCTGCTGACAATTCACTTTCAAGGTAAGCTTCACCTGGGCCACCTAACTGGATCAGGCCAAGCACTGAGACATGCCAAATCCCTCAACGAGTTGACAACACTTAATGATCAATGTTATTTTATCCATAAATCACAGGATTTCTGAAATACGCAAGTTACTCCCAACCAGTTACTGCACTCATCATAAAACCTGTTTAAAACAGCACCAGCACCTGCTGGAAACCAAAGAAACAGACAGGGATTTAATTGTGTTATTCATTACTACTGTCTGAAACAGAATTGCACCAAAGGAGAGGAGCCTTCAACTACAAAGCTTGTGCTGTTTAAAGCCCATTTTCTTAACTCCCAAATACAAGCAAGGTGAACAATTAAGTCTATCCACATTATAAAGACAAACAAGCATACTATACGCAGGCACATATTACTACCTCGGAATGTGCACCAAATAGGCAACTTCCCCAAACTTCATTTATTTTAAAAATTAAAACTCTATCGATTGATATTGATGGTGAACAATCAGGAATGACAGGTAAGGGCTGAGTTCTCTCACGATTTGTGATCCTCTGACTGTACTTAAACCTATACACAAAATAAGTTAAATGGCTTACCCGAAGGAGGAATTTAATCTTTTCTGGGTTTTTTTCAAATGCATTTTCATATAATAATCAAATAGAAGCTGGCCATCAAACTTTTGCTGAAGTATAGCTATTCTGTCTCAGTCAAGGCAAGGGCTGCCTGGTGAGTGAAGTGTAGCTGACAGGCCTACGGCTAAATAGGCTTCTGCCTCCACACAGTGGGTGGCTTCTCTATTTGCATATGAATAACTTTTCCCACCCACTCTGATTAAAGCACACATTCTGACCTTCTCTTTTCAGAGAGAGTTGAATTACAGTAGCAGATCATGATCGGACATCAACCCAAACCACTGCAATTGTAATTATAACACAGGGGCACCTCCTTCCTCCACATTACCTCGTTTACATCCAATACAGCATCAAAGCTGCAATTCCCTCCTTAGGGCTTCACGTGATCCTGCATAACACCACTGTTTCGATTGCTCCCTATTGCTTGGAAGACTTGGCAGGGTGGAGGAAAATACTAAAGAGAGATTTGTACCATGCTTTTTTTACCCCTGGCAAAAGGGGATTCATTCCATCGACTGAATAAGGGCTAAACAAAGAAAGAAAGGACTTGCGTCTGTATAGCATCTTTTAAAACGACCGTAAACTGTCCCAAAAGGATAATGAAATACCTCGAATCATAGTCAATCTTGTTTCGGACAAACAGTTTACGCACAGCAAGGTGCCGTATACAATGTCATAAGAACAACCAGTTTATTTGCTCGTTTTTACAAGCCTACGTTGGCAGAGGGAGGAAAAATGGCCAGGACACGAAGGAGAACTCTCTCACTCCTTTTCAGGTTGCGCCCTGGGTCTTTAAATGCATACCTAAACAAGAGGCCTCAGTTTGAAATCTAACCCAAAAGGCAAATGAGCACAGTTCTTCATGCCAGTCAATAGAAATATAAAACTAAAAATTCAACGCCACTAAACACAAATGGTGGTGGCAGCAATGCTGTCAATGAAAAAGCTCTCTCACACTTCAGATTAAACCCAAGTTCCCAAGTTACACAAAGTGCCACCTGGCAGAAGAGTTCTGATTTAAAAGTCAACTCTGGTCCCTCAGTCCATCAATGCCCAAATGTGGGACTGATAAATCATTTTACAGAGACGCGATGGCTGGTGAGAGGAAATGGAAACGGGTCAGAGTAGAAACTCATTATAATCGCAGCACAAGGAATTAACCATGTGCAAACATCAGGATAATATGTCATGGCATGAGTAATTATTACCTTGAGGAACACAAAGTGTCAAATGAACTTGAATTATTGCACTGTTCTTACTGACAGACTTCCCACGTAACTATGAATTAATTACTTGTGCATTTTGAATCCTAGGCAACGTCATAATGGTTTTAAGCACTTTGATGTGGAGGAGGGACTCGTGCACACCACTGATGACCAGAGTAATGTTTTTGCAAGTTCCTTACTCGTGTAGAGTCGTCCTGATGAAGGTGGCCATTGGACAGTTTGTAGGTGTTGAGGCAACACCATAATAAATCAAAGAACAGAGGATGTGAAGTTCATTCAGGACTCGATATTGAATTCAAGAATTTTAGAACCAGGACACTTCCTTCAATGCCCTTTACCCACCCCTCATCCAGACCCTGCCATGACATGGGCTATCTTCAGCAGTTAACCCATACCTCAGGAAGGATGTACTGGCCCTGGAGCAGGTCCAGAGGAGGTTCACGAGAATGGTCCCAGGACTGGGAGGCTTAACAAATGAGGAATGTTGGACGGGGGGGGGGGGGGGGCCTGGACAGAGTGAACATTGGGAAGATGCTTCCATTGGCAGGAGAGACGAGGACCCGAGGACACAGCCTTCGAGTAAAGGGAAGACATGGTGGCACAGTGGTTAGCACTGCTGCCTCACAGCGCCAGAGACCCGGGTTCAATTCCCGCCTCAGGTGACTGTCTGTGTGGAGTTTGCACGTTCTCCCAGTGTCTGCGTGGGTTTCCTCCGGGTGCTCCGGTTTCCTCCCACAGTCCAAAGATGTGCAGGTCAGGTGAATTGGCCATGCTAAATTGCCCGTAGTGTTAGGTGAAAGGGGTAAGTGTATGGGTGGGTTGCGCTTTGGCGGGTAGGTGTGGACTTGTTGGGCCGAAGGGCCTGTTTCCACACTGTAGGTAATCTAATCTAAAGAATGGAGATAAGGAGAAACTTCTTCAGCCAGAGAGTGGTGAATCTGTGGAATTCATTGTTACAGAAGGCTGTGGGGTCAGGTCATTGAATATATTTCACAGTTAGATAACTTGTTAATTGCTAAAGGGATCAAAGGTTGCAGGGAGAAAGCGGGAAAATGGTCAAATGGCAGAGCAGACTCTATGGGTTGAATGGCTTAATCTCTGCTCCATTGCTCTTATGGTTTAATGGTCTTACTCATTTTCATATACTCTGAATGTTGCTGAACAAAACTAATCAACCCACAGCCAAATATTTGATTTCCCAGCTACGTTGAAGCAGAGACTCTGGAATACACTGGACACTCCCCACACCTTGGCAGCTACCCTTCTTATCCCCAGCTTAGGTGCACCAGCTCAGCCTTCTACAAACCAGGTCAACCAACGTTTGGTAACAAAGGCCACCCCAAGTCAACACAAATCTGAGTGTATAGAGCAATTGACTCTGCTGCAGCGAGACCTGGTATGTGCACCAGCGACACACGAGGGCTAGAGAGATCTGGCCTGAAGGGCTTTTGCCCGAAACATCTATTTTCCTGTTTCTCAGATGCTGCCTGACCTGCTGTGCTTTTCCAGCACCACTCTGATCTTGGCTAGAGAGATCCCACCAACACTAGACCTGCTGTATGCCCCATTTGCAAGGGACAACTGGCAAATGCTCAAATCCTCCTTCAAGACAGTTACACAAGCCTTCAAACAAAACCCCGTCAAGATCACTCTGGGCCACCACCATTATTGCCCAAATGCCTTAAAAGCATCATCCCTCAAAATTGTATCTTTTTCTTTCAACTCTCAAAACAATTGGCATTCGAGTGGAGAAAACATTTAACGTGGAAAATGTGGATGCTTTCTTTGAAGAGCAGCAGGACTGACATTAACAACAGGCAGGAATTGACTGGCATCAACTCATCATTAAGCTGCATTGAGATATTCGGACTCAGAGGCACAAGGTGGAGCAACCGCAAACAAGGGAAGAAATTCCTGCTCTCCGAGCTCCTGCCCCAATATTAAGGGCCTAGCCAATCACACAAGGACATCGCAATGGCAGGAACGAGAGACCCTGAACAGATACAGGCCTTGAATTAAGGACAACTCTTGCACAATCCTACCAGATCAAAATGCCAAGTTACCTTTCTGCACTTGGTTAAAAATCACACAACACCAGGTTATAATCCAACAGGTTTATTTGAAAGTACAAGCTTTCGGAACGCTGCACCTTCATCAGGTAGCTGGTGGGGCAGGATCATAGGACACAGAATTTATAGCAAAAGATCAAAAGGTCATACAACTGATGTGATACATTGAACAAACCTAGACTGCTGTTAAGTCTTTAATCAGTTAGAATGGGGATGCATGTTATCCCGAGATAACCTAAGGTTTTATCAGCATAAAAAAAAGTTAAGAAAAATCACACAACACCAGGTATAGTCCAACAGGTTTATTTGGATGTACGTGATGAATGAGCAGCGTTCCAAAAGCCTGTACTTGCAAATAAACCTGTTGGACTATAACCTGGTGTTGTGTGATTTTTTTAACTTTGTCCACCCTAGTCCAACACCAGCATCTCTACATCAAACCAAAAGGTAACATCTTAGCTCAGACAATGCATTGAAGGTGTGAAGTTAGAGCGTGTCTGTATCCCAACCTTAAATTATCTCGGGACTGTGGCTTGAAAGAAGTTCTGGGATTCACAGCTTAATCAATTGAAACCTGCAATCCCATTCTAACTGATTAAAGACTTAACAGCAGTCTAGTGTTCAATGTATCAAATCAGTTGTATGACACTTTGCAATAAATTCTATGTCCTACGATCCTGTCCCACTAGCTAACTGATGAAGGAGCAACGTTCTGAAAGCTTGTACTTTCAAATGAACCTGTTGGACTATAACCTGTTGTTGTGTGATTTTTAAACTTTGGGCACCCAGTCCAACACCAGCACCTCCACATCATTTCTACACTTCATCCAGGAAAAACGTTCCATGTTCTCAAGAAATGCAAAAGAGGGGAAATAAAAGGCACTGACTATCAAAGTGTTTTGGCACGTTTTCACCTTTCAAGTTCAAATCAGTGTACATAAAGGCCACCTTTTGTCAAGTCAAAGGCATGCAGAAAAAGAAAGGACAGCAAGTGAAGGGTGGGATTATTCACAGTTTGCGTTTTCAAGCAATACTTTAATATAGGTCTCAATCACATTAATGTGAAATGCAAAGTTTTGAACTCTGATGTGAATTCAATCAGAAAATAATCAGGCATTATCAACTATTTAACAACCTTAACTCTCGTGGGTTACCTACTTTCTCGCCAGTTTACAGGTTTTAAAATTTTGTGCCTTTTGTCTCCCCTCTAATTGCCGCCTGCATTTCTATAAATCTCTTCAACTCATTCAACAGTTTCACTAGCAGTATCCAACTCCCTCCCCCAGCAAAGTGAAAGTCAGACACTAAAACGCACAAGAATCGAAACTCAAAAATACGGTTGCTGAACAGATGTCATATCTCTAATCTTGGATGAGCAAACTTGAGAGGTTCCTGATCAGGTGTCTCGAAACCAGAGCTGTGACTTATTTGCCCTTAGACAAGTGCCCGTTAGCTGAAAGACAGGGCTAGCAAGCATATAGGGCATCAATAAAGAACGGACAGATCCCCTGTGTTCAAATGTATTTGTACTCTGCTTTGGCTTGGTCAACCTGGTTATTTTAGTGAGAGTCTAACAAACAAATTGTGACCATCTCAATTGAAAATCAAGGCAGGCAAGACTCAAAGGAAAAACGCTGCAGCTCAGGAAGTGGAGTCTCAGACGGTGACAGTGACTCAGAGATAGCACTTCTCTCATTGATTTGGTTCTGAACTGCCAGTCTCAGAGGTAGGTCACTGCCACAGGCCAGGAATTAGAGCCTGGACTCTGTGCTATATAGGCTGCTCACTGGGAGTCACTCCGAGATTAATACTGACTGCGCCTGGAGCACCATCAACTCAGCGAGAGACACTGTTTGTTCTGCCTGAAACTTACTCGTCTTCCAGTGCAAACAGCTGATTTCGACCCAGTGTTACAGACTGGCACATTCCAAGGTCCAGGACTATGTGCTGAGGGACGCACTAAAGCTCGGGCCAACTGACGCCAAGGCGCAGTGGGGAAAGAGCACTGTCTGAGGTCTTTCTGAAGTATAACGAGGGTCCATTTAGTTTTCAGACCCCCTTGTTGCCTCACAATGACCTAAACAGTTTCCTTCAAATACATAAAAGGCATCTGGATGGGGATATGTATAGAAAGGGTTCGGAGGGATATGGGTCAAGTGCTGGCAAACGGGACTAGATTGATTTAGAATATATGAGTCGGACCAAAGGGTCTGTTTCCGTGCTGTACAACTCTAGTAGGAAATGCCTTTGTTTATACAACTGTAGAAAAGTTCTGAGAAATGTCAAAACTCTAATGTTTTGTTTTTCTTTCCTGCAAAGATTGCACGTATTTCATTCAGAATACTTACTTTTTTTAAAATAGATGATTGTTATGAATAAAGTACATTTTTCAAAATAAAAAAGAATGAATTCTGAGAACATCACAAGCTCACGCCCCGAAAGGTCATCTGGAAATCCTGTGCTTTCCCTGGTGGAAAGATTGGATGCGGAATGGGTGATGGTGCCCTGTGCTCTGCCACTTTGCCCATCTCCACCAGAATTCACGTTTATGTAGTAAAGGTCCACAGTTGAACTTCCAGACCCATTGCACAGTGACACCCTTACTCAGCCAATTCAAGGAATACATTCAACCCCCACTGGGATTCCATCCCCATACTGTCACTACCACAGTGGGGCTTGTCACTGCCCCTCCCTAATCCCGATGAATGTCCCCCCCCATCCCACCACCATGCTGCTGCTGCTGTTGGCCCCCACTCTGAGACTCCAAACCTGGGACTGTTGAACCCTGTCTTTCAGGCAGCTGCCTCATGGCACTCCTGAGCCCAACAGCTCCCTGGCCTCTGGTTGACCAACATCTTGCAGTGGATGAGATCAGGCCATTAGCGAGTTTTGAGAAGATTTGTAGCTTAGGCTGAGACTCTGGATGTAGGTTTGCTCACTGAAGCTGGAAGGTTCATTTCAGACGTTTCGTCGCCATAGTAGATAACATCCTCAGGGAGCATCCAAATGAAGCACTGGTGGTGTAGCCTGCTTTCTATTTTTGTGTTTGCGTTTCCTAGCATAAGTGATGTCATTTCCTGCGATGATATCATTTCCTACAGTGATGTCATTTCCTGCTCTTTTTTCTCATGAGGTGGTAAATGGGATCCAAGTCAACGTGTTTGTTGGTAGAGTTCTGGTTGGAATGCCATGATTCTAAGAATTCTCATGCACATCTCTGTTTGGCTTATCTTAGAATGGATGTGTTGTCCCAGTCGAACTGGGACACCTCAACAACATCCTGTCTGCAGTGTGTAAGTAAGTTAATGGGCTGATCAACTCCAACAAGACTCCTGTACAGAACATTAATGACTCTAAAAGTTAGACACAGCAACCCTGTGTTGAAGATCAGTGCTCGGCCAGTGCAGACTGGTATCTGTTCTCACAGGGAAGTGTCCTGGGTACCAGCCAGCAAATCTCCTCGACACAGATTTCAAAACAATACTGTGTGAACACTCCCAACTCTATCCCCTCCACGTCAGACCCTGAGCTGAGCGAAAGGAAATAAATCTTATTCTTATCCCTCATGTTGACAGCATTTTAAAATCACTGGAGTGTGGAAAGTCACAATGAGATGATAGACCTCAACATTCCTGATGCAAGACTGTGGCAATGTTAATGTACAGTACCCATGTTGTAGTGTTGGTTCAGTTGTCTAACCAGGCATGCTATTGTGAGAGATAAAATCCCACAGCATCGGCAACAAAGCTTTATGATCTATAGGATCTGTCTTAGGACCTTAAAACAATTTTCCAACAATCTAAATCATTGCGACCTCAGCCCCAAGTGGAAATGGCTTCTAGATTTGTAACTGTGCATGCAAGAGCCAGTTCCTTCCCAACATTTTTGGTCAACAAATCAAGTTCTGATTAATTAAATAACTGACAGACTTCAAACTCCTCAATAGTTAAGTGGATGAGATGATTCAGGGACATTACTGGTGTCACAGCATTCTGTACTGCAAAATGGCCTGAACAGGCCTGCAGTAGCTTGCTTCAGTTCGAGATATTTACGCCGTTCAAAGTTCCCCATTGCAGAGAATATCCCTCCCCTTTTGTTTTTAAACCGATACGTCACTTTTTGTGAGCATTATTAAAGATGAGATAACTAATAAGCTGACAAACGTCTACCCTGTTAACATGATATCAGGGAAGTGATGGCTGGTATTAGTGCTGGACTGTCAATCTAGAGATGTAGGTAATGTTCTGGGGATCTGGGTTCGACAAAAATGTGGAATGAAGGGTCTAATGATGACCACAAATCCATTGTCAATTATCAGAAAAACCCATTTGCTAATGTACTTCTGCGAAGGAAACTGCCATTCTTACCTGGTCTGGCCTACATGTGACACCAGACCCACAGCAATGTGACTGACTCTTAATTGCCTTCTGGGCAATGAGAGATGGGCAAGAGTTGCTGGTCTAGCTAGTGATGCCCACACCCTGTGAATGAATAAAAAAAACAAGACGGGGTAGCCAAATAAAGAAGTGGATTCCATTTGGTAAACCTGAAGCGATGGTCACAATCTTATCATTGCAACCACAGAGTCATCAAGCTGTACAGCATGGAAACAGACCCTTTGGTCCTACTCATCCATGCCAACCAGATATCCTAAGTTTATCTAATCCCATTTGCCAGCATTTGGCCCACATCCCTCTGAACACTTCCTCCTATTCATATACTCATCTAGATGCCTCTTAAATGTTACAATTGTACCAGCCTCTACCACTTCCTCTGGCAGCTCATTCCATACATACACCACCCTATGCGTGAAAACGGTACCCCTCAGATTCCTTTTAAATCATTCCCCTCTCACCCTAAACCTATGCTCTCTAGTTTTGGACTGCCCCCACCTGAGGGAAAAGACCTGGACTATTTACTCTATCCATGCCCCTCATGATTTTAAAAACCTCTGTAAGGTCACCCCCTCAGTCTCCGAAGCTCCAGGGAAAATAACCCCAGCCTATTCAGCCTCTTCCCATAGCTCAAACCCCCCAACCCAGGAAACATTCTTGTAAATTTTTTTCTGAACTCTTTGAAGTTTCACAACATCTTTCCTATAACAGGGAGGCCAGAACTGCACACAATACCCCAGGTGCGGCCTCACCAATACCGTGTACAACTGCAGCAGAACCTCCCTGTTCTTAAATTCAATCCCTCTAGCAATGAAAGCCAATATTCCATTTGCCTTCTTGATTATCTGTTGCACCTGCAAATCAATGTTTAGCAATTAACGTACAAGCACTAAGTTCCTCTGCACAACAGCATGCTGCAATCTTCCACCATTTAAATAATACTCTGACCTACTATTTTTACTTCCAAAGTGAATAACCTCACATTTACCAACATTGTACTCCATCTGCCAGACCCTTGCACCACTCACTTAACCTATCGAAATGTCTCTGCAGACCCTCCACATCCTCAATTTAGTGTCATTAGCAAATTTAGACACATTACACTCTGCCTCCTCTTCCTAATCATTTATATATATCATGAACAGTTATGGGCCCAACACTGACCCCTGCGGCACCCTGCTTACTACTGATCTCCAACCAGAGAAACACCCATTTATCCCAACTCTCTGCTTTCTATTGGTTAACCTATTCTCTATCCATGCTAGTTCATTTCCTGCAGCTCCATGCATTCTTGCCTTATGGATGAGTCTTTTATGCGGCACCTTATCAAACACCTTCTGGAAATCCAAGTATACAACACCTACCTGTTCCCCTCCATCTACCATGCTTTTTACATCCTCAAAGAACTCCAGTAAGTCTGTCAAACATGACCTTCCCTTCTTGAATCACGCGGCGTCTGCCTGATGGAACCCTTTCCATCCAGATGTCTCACTATTTCTTGTTTAATAATAGCCTGCACCATTTTCCCAACTACAGATAAGAAGCTACCTGGCCTATAGTTACCTGCCTTTTACCTACACCCTTTTTTAAACAGTGCATGACATCTGCTGTCTTCCAATCCGCCGGGACCTGCCTAGAGTCCAGTGAATTTTGGTTAATGCCCACTAATGCATCTACTATAACTTCTGCTATTTCTTTCAGCACCCTGGAATGCATTCCATCAGGACCAGGGGACTTATATACCTTTAGACCCTCAGGTTTGCTCAACACTACCCCTTTAGGGATTACAACTGGACTGAGGTCCTCACCTCCCATCATATCGTTAACATCATTCTTCGCCATGTTAGACATGTCTTCCACTGTGAAGACTGACACACAATCATTATTCAAGGCCTCGGCTGTTTCAGCATTACCCAATATTAATAACCCTTTCTCATCTTACAAGGGACCTAGGTCCACTTTAGCCACTCTTTTCTGTTTTATATATTTATAAAAATCTTTCCTACCTGTTTTGATATTTCATGCTAGTTTGCGCTCATAACCTAGCTTTCCCTTTTTTATTGCTTGCTGCGCGGATCTTTGTTGCTTTCTGAAGTTTTCCCACTACTCTTGGCTACTTTGTAAACCTGAGCTTTTAACTGGATGCCTTCCTTTATTTCCTTGGTTATCCAAACCCTTCCTATCCTTGTTTTTAACTGGAATATACTTTCCTTGGGCACTGTGAAAAATCTTTGAAGAGAAAATGAGGTCTGCAGATGCTGGAGATCAGAGATGGAAATGTGTTGCTGGAGAAGCGCAGCAGGTCAGGCAGCATCTCGGGAACAGGAGAATCGACGTTTCGGGCATTAGCCCTGTTTCCATCACTGTGAAAAATCTCTTTGGAAGTCCTCCACTGTTCCACCATATAACTTATGTTCCCAGTCTAATTTAGCCAACTCCTTCCTCATCCCATTATAGTCTCCCTTGTTTAAGCACAACACTCTGGTTTTAGATGATACTATTTCGCATTTGTATCTGAAATTCAATCATACTGTGATCACTCTTTCTGAGAGGCTCCTTAATTATGATCGTTTATCTTACCTGCCTCACTACACAGGACCAGATCTAAGATCTCACCTTATAGGTTCGGTAACATGTTGTTCAAGAACGCTATCAAGGATGACTTCTACAAACTCCTCTTCAGGACTGCCTCCCCTGACTTGATTCGGCCAATCAATGTGCACGTTAAAGTTCCCATGACTACTGCTGTTCCATTCTTATATGCATCAGATAATTTTGATTGGCCGTGCCACTGTAGCATTATTATTGGGTGGCCTATAGACTACTCTCACCAGTGATTTCTTCCCCTTACTACTACTGACCTCTGCCCAAATGGATTCAATATTTTGCTGCTTTGGTCCTAGATCATCTCATCCTTAATTAACAGTGTGACTGCACCTCCTTTAACCTTCCTGCCTATCCTTTCTAATTACCGGATACCCTTGGATATTTTATTCCCAGTCATCACTACCGTGCAACTGCAGTTCTAAAATGGCAACTAAATCATACCCCTTTGTACTGATTTTCACAACAAGTTCATCGCCTTTGTTTTGAATACTATGGACATTCTGATAAAGTGTCACTATGCTCATTCTCCCTTCAGAATCTAGCCATCTCCCCATCTTTAGCATATGATTCTCTTGCCCAAATTTAACTACCACTTTTCTAACTTCTGCTCTGGTCTCTGCATCGCTTCCTTCTGCCTTTCCTCCTGGACTCCCATTTTCTTGCCATTTTAGTCTACCCTTCCTCACAGCCTTTCTGCTGGTTGCATTTACCTTGATACCAATTGCTGCATCTTCTGACCTGATGCTCTGATTCCCATTCCCCTGCCAACCTAAATTAGAGCTTCCCTGGCTTTTTCTTACCATCCTTCTTAAAGAGTGGCACCATGTTAGCCAACCTCCAGTCTTCTGGCACCTCACCCACAGCTATCAATGATACAAATATCTCAGCAAGAAACCCAGCAATCACTTCCCTAGCTTCCCACAGAGTTCTACGGTACACCTGATCAGATCTTGAGGATTTATCTATCTGTATGCATTTTAAGACATCCAGCCCCCTCCTCCTGTGTAATATGGACATTGTTCAAGATGCAGCTATTTATTTCACCAAGTTCTCCATGTTGCATATACTTCTCTTTAGTAGACACTGAACTGAAATACCCATTTAGTATCTCCCCCATCTCCTGCAGTTACACACACAGGCAGCCTTGTTAATCGTTAAAGGGCCGTATTCTCTCCCTAGTTACCCTTCTGTCCTCAGACTCTCCTTAACCCTATTTGCCAAAGCTGTCTCATATCCCCTTTTTGCCCTCCTGATTTCCCTCTTAAGTATACTCCAACTGCTCTTCTGCACTTTCGAGAAATCAGAAGCACAGAACATGGTATTCATGGAAAGATTCACAACAATAATCAACAGTGTTGAACACAAACCAGCAAGTGATGTAAGGAGCAGGAAATTGCAGCAGTCATGGGAAAGTCTCAGAATGCCACACTGTCGTGTTCAAATCTGAACCAAACAGGGAAACACAGAGACCCATGTCTTCATACATCCAAATCCCAGTGAGGCAGATGGGTACGGACAGGCTCAGATTAACAAGCTTTTCCAAAGGAGTGTGCATTGTGCTTTACTGCATCAAGGAGTCTTTCCAACATTGCTAAGGGGTTGACAACCTAATCAAATTTACAGTGCATCTATCCATCTCCACAATACAACTTTGATTCAATCCAACTTGCTTTGATACATGGTTCACCCTTTATTAAAGCTCTTAATTCTATAATATTCACCTCTGACCAGATATACCTCCAGTCTCAAAAGGTCTGGGCACTGTTGCATCCTGCCCTGTGTGTCTGTTATTGCTAGTCTTGCTGCTGAATAAAAGAAGGGACAAATGCAAACTGGAATATCCCAAACAATCCATATTTCCACACATCAGGTGGAACCCATTATGAGAAGACTTCGCCCAACCTTACTGCAATGAAGCAAAATTCTTTAAATGTGCAAAAGGTCTTGTTCCATCTTTCCTCCCTTCAGCGCAGGCCAGAGAACAAAAAGTAAACCAAGCCATGACTTGAACCAATTGCAGATGCACTCCTGTAGGCCTGCATAGTCAGGCTTATTACTATATTAATTATATTAATAAGACCATGCATTTATTTCCATGTATGGTTTTGGCCAGACAGCCCTAAGACCAAACATCAAAAACATACATTTACATCGTAACTTTAAACATAGTGAAACATCCCAAGGCACTTCACAGGGCTGTGAAGAAACAAGATTTGATACAAGGTCACACAAGGGAAATATTGTCAGGTCAAGGAGCATATTAAAAGGAGGACAGACAGCTACAACATCAGAGAAGATGGGAAAATTCCAGGGTTAGCACCTAGGTAACAACCAAAGAAGTCTTTAAAACGGACGATGCTCAAGAGTTCAGAACCGAGGGAGATCAGAGAGGTCAGGGCTATAGGGTTGAAGCAGATCACAGTGATAGAGAGATGAGAAGCCATGGAAAGATTTGAAAGTAGCGATGAGGATTTGAAAATTAAAACAGGTAAGCCATAATTTCAGTCAGTCAGTAAGTTTGGCGTGTGTGTTGTATGTTGTGTGCGTTGATGGAGAGTGGGTAGTGGAGAGTGGGTGGGGAGGAGTGAAGGGAAAATGGAACTAGAATGGATCAACAAACAGGGATTTGAACAGAGAGTTTCTTTACCGCTACATCTGCTGGGGGTAAAGATCTTTGAACATGGATGAGTGACTTGAGAATAAAGAATTACGAAGGGGCGGTGGTAAGTGCGTACAGACGCAAGCGTGCCTCATCAACCATGTAAAAAACGGTTGGATCCAACTCAAACTCTGTCATCTATTTTGTTAACCTTTTCCGCAAAAGGGTTGATTGTGGGATATTGAGGAATGTCACCATGGACTACAAAAAGATTGCTTGGCAGGTTATCTGGGGAGACACTTGGAGGTGAAAGATGTTCGCGAATGAAGAGAGGTAGCACAATTAAGCAGGAAGAATGGAAATCAAACACAGCATGTAAAAAAGGTGGCTGACATGGATAACCTACATAGACAGATGAGAAATTCCACTGGAAAACAATAACAGTGCCTAGATCACCAGAAAATGAACACAATTTCACTTTTCACACCAATACAAGAGACATGTGCAGGTGGTAAGCATTAAGAAAAAGCAATTATCTCTCACACACCATTCACCACGTTGCAATGACAGGCACAAATGCTGCCATTAAGATAGCAACTTCAAGTACTATGCCTCTGGCTGTTTTGTGTTACATTAATTGCCTCCTCTATGTAGCATTTTTGTTCTGCAAAGAGTTTTATACTAAAGAACTATAAAAAGAAATATAATGCAGAAATTAATTGGCACTCTAACCTCACTGCTTTCGATATGCACCAAGAATGAAAACAGTGATGCTAACAGAAAGATTCATCAAGTTTGTCTGGCCTACATATTAACTAGGTTAGTAAATGCCACTGTTTGTGTGGCCTATTTAGACAGCAGATAATACTTCTGATGAAATATTTCATCTCAAAAGCAGTTATTTAAAATTCTATCGGTACAAAATCATGAGGGTAATAGATGAGGGGAATAGCAATGGGTTCTGTCCTAGGGTGGGGGGGAGTTCAAAAGTAGTGGACGTATTTTTAAGGTGAGAGGAGAAAGTTTTAAAAGGGACATGAGGGACAACATTTCACACAGAGTGTGGTTCAAGTGTGGAATGAACTACCGGAGGAAGTGATAGATGTAGGTACAGTTACAACATTTGTAAGATATTTGGTTAAGTACATAACTGAGAAAGGTTTGGAGCCACATGCAGGCAGGTGGAACATGGGTTGGGTGGACCCAAGGGACTGATTCCACGCTGTAGGACTTTATGACAGCAGGTAGTTCTTCTATAATGCAATGGTTGCGTTCTTGAGCAATCCAACATTATAGAAAAATCATGCTTTAGAAACAGTGTTTTAAGTGTTGGTGATGTAATCATGTTATAGCCAACTCACATTTTAAAAGTTTGTGCTTTAGTAACAGGGTCCCCAATTTATCAATCACGTTACTGTGAATTCATGTCAACCAAATCCGCTTTATAGCAGAATGACCTCTACTGAGGTTACAGTCCTGCTATTTGTTTACAAAGACCAAGTGCATTAAATCAGCCATTAGATTTGCCCTTCTGCTCCACACATATATATATATATATATATGAGTTCATCAAAGGCAACAGCAATAAAGAAAGGTCCTTTCCTAGCATTTGCATCCTTATCACACCCTGTGCCAAATCACAGGAGATTTAACATGAGTGCTTAGGTTCATGAATGTGCAAGGAAGAGTGTGTGGGAATATCAGCTTGGCCAATCTGGCTCACTGACCAGCACGTTCTAGGCACCATTTATCAGATACTCCAGGTCCCTGTCCTTGTTGACCCAAAGCAGAATAGATTCCAGGCACGCAGGAAAGGCTGGGACATTTTTCACTGGAGCGTAGGAGGTGGAGGGGGCGACCTTACAGAGGTCTATAAAATCATGAGGGGCAGAGATGAGGTGAACAGAAAAAAGTTTTTTTCCCTAGGATGGGGGAGCTCAAAACTAAGGGGCATATTTTTAACCTGAGGAAGATTTAAAAAGGACATGAGTGGCAACGTTTCTTACGCAGAGTGTGGCTTGTGTGTAGAATGAATCGTCAGAGGAAGTGGTGGATGCACGTACAGTTACAACATTTAAAAAAACGTTTGCATTAGTATATGAATAAGAAGTGGTTGGAGGGATATGACCCAAATGCAGTCAGGCAGGACTAGTTTGTTTTGGGAACATGGTCTGTGTGGACTAGCTGCACCAAAAGGTCTGTTTCCAAGCTGTATGACTCTACAACACAAGATCAGCTGTGATATTAAAGAGTTAACTTGCTCTGCTGACCTGCAAGAAATTGAATGTCCCGGGGATAGGGTGGTGTGTCTTTGTCGAAAAGGTGGAATGTGGGAGGTTTACATTCCCATCCCTTGCCATTCAGGGATGATTTACATGGTTTTCATCCCCTATTTTGAAATCAATAAGAACATTATAGTTGGAATTCTTACA
This sequence comes from Chiloscyllium plagiosum, assembly GCF_037043375.1. Lineage (NCBI taxonomy): Eukaryota > Metazoa > Chordata > Chondrichthyes > Orectolobiformes > Hemiscylliidae > Chiloscyllium > Chiloscyllium plagiosum. The sequence goes on along the minus strand of NW_028270161.1, from coordinate 13,871,056 downwards.
ACTCCCTATAGTTAAAAGAATACAATTTATATCAGATCTGGCCATTAAGGGATGATTTGCATTATATTGTTTCTGGAGATGATGTGGTCACTGCATTGTACCTGAGTGGCATGTGTCTGTGAGGGAGTGACTGGGGTTTGTTTTGTGGTCATTACTAACTGTGATGTAAAGATTATGTATAAAGGAAGGACTGTTTTCTTTGTTCAGGGAGAGCTTCTGCCACAACCCCGTAAGCCCTTCAAGGTGTGTGTTAAAGGTTCCTCCAGGGAAAGAGAGAGACCCCTGGACACGACTCGCAAGCATGGTGAAGTGTTCAGAGTTTCTCCAAAGCTTGTATACTGTGCTGTGCTTAATACAATTTGGTTGCTTGTTCGCAGAAGTTGGTGTGTTGCAGTTGCATGAAGTGCGTAGAGGACCTCAGGAGAGAAAGAACTTAACAAGCTAAGAGGTCACTTACTGCACAGGATCGCAAGAGTCTTCTTCCATAAAGATGTGAGTTCTGATACTTCAGGGCACAAGGGTCTGTGTGCACAGTCCACCCAAGTTTCAAAGGACAAGCCTTCCACTCACTTGTATCTCAGAAGCTTCTGGTGTCATGATGGTTACGTAGATCTGTTGGGAGGAAAAACAAGGAAATTAACAACCTCGTTGAATCGGTTAACCAAGGTTGCAAAAAAACAAATCTATTTATATGAACAAAGCTACCACCACCTGTAGAAAGACAAAATCGTTTTATTCTTCTGTGTTTTTCATTGCAGATTAGAATTAGCAAGGATAGTTTTAAAACTAAGGATTACTGCAGGCTTTGAAAGCAAGTAACCCAGTATTCAGTAGAAGCTTGTTCCAGCAGTAGATAAAGTATAGTTTGCAGACGAGTTGGAGCTTAAGAGTTATGTACAAACAGAGCTTTTTGCTGGTAATAAGTAACTGATTTATCTGTGGATTAGTGACTGATCATTGATGAGAAAGGTCTTCTGCCTGCCGAAAACAACAACATGACTGGTTCACAGTTAGCCGAACAGCGTAGGGTTAGGAAGAAGCTAGAGGAGCCTCGAGACCCCCATTGCTGAAGTTCTCCCTGTTCCCTGCAGTAAAAATCCTTTAATCCCAAAGAAAACCAATTTAATCCTTTTTCAGCAGTTCCTGTAAGCTGTGACAGTTCATTAATAAGTCAGAGACCTTTAGAAGGAAACCAACCACCCTGTGCCTGTTCTAAACCAGTGAAAGCATCTGGAAAGAGACGACAGAGAAATAGTTTTCTCATCAACACAAGAATCATTTCAACAGATTGTGTGAACAGGGATTATGGAACTGCTTCCCCAGTTTTCCTCTACCAATAACACCCATTTCTTCCCCAACTCCTGCATTTGTATCAGTATTTTGCATATGCCAAAATTTAAGAGAATTAGAAATTTAACTAGTACAGTTACATAAATTGTTTACCCATAGTTTGAGGCTAATTACTTGTAATAAGGAGTGATTAAGTACAGAAATCTGGTCTGTTCTGTCAACCTGCATCTAAACGACAGGTAAAATGTATGCAGATGGAGGTATTAGGTCAGGTGACCAAAAGCTTTACAAAATATGCAGGTTTTCAGGAATATCTGTTGCAATACGCATTTTCCTAACACTACATTAGAATGAATTAACGCTTGCTCAGCTTACATTTCTGAACTTGGGTTTCTCTGCGGGAGATTTTGGTGCAAAGATGAAAACAAAAAGGAGGCAGTGGGTTTTCAATGGAAGCAGCAGCATGATAAAAGCGGGCTGAGGAAGGAGCAAACCCACTTTTGTGAGCACAGAGCTCCAGGGTGACAGCAAATCAAACATAGAAAGCAGCGGCAGAACCATTTGGTCCTCCACTATTCAGTATAACCATGGCTAGCCATCCAACTCCGTCCCCTGTTCCTGCTTTCTCCCCAAACCCTTGGACCCCTGTAGTCCTTAGGGCTGCACAGAAAGAAAAGGGCACACAGAAGGCAGCGCTGCCTCAAATAAGGTGAAGTTCACGAGTGGAGGCAGCTTTGACGCTATTTAGAAGGGGAGGGGGTTGTAATTTGATCATTCAGAGCATCCGTGGCCTTGATGTTTGGGCTGAAATACTGGCCCTGAATGCTCCTGCCATAATTCAAATAGTGTGTCCAAAAAGGGAGGCTCCAACTAGGTTCTTTGGTTCCCATTGGAAGGTTACCAGGCTTCCATGGCTGGTCTCCAACCTTCCCTTTCTGCCCCAAAGTTGAATGCCAGCTAAAGTGAGGACGGCCCTTCAGTGGGCCCCATATTCTCAGCTGGTTGCTGGGCAGGGTGCCACACTCCCGGCTGCTGGCAAAAATGACAAGGAGGTGGGAGGAGATCAGGTACCCTATGCCAATGCCATGTTGGGCTATTTAATCTTGCCACCTCCAAGCCCACCCACAAAGGGCTTGTAACCAGCCCCACAGCTTTCAGAGGTGTGTTCTCATTTTCTTTCATAAGGGAAACATTGCCGTGCACCCAGGTATTGTGGCTGTAAAGTTGGAGTAACTGACCTGTTTAAAGGAAGAAATACAGGAACCTAGCACCTGCTGGCATCATGAATGTGTCTCAACAAAAAGGAACATTCCGGTTAAGTGACCTAACGAAGCTGAGCTAACCTTTTGCATGATGATTGCACGCTAGAACATGGTACATCCATAAAGCTTCATTACCATGGGAACCGCTATTTTTCTAACCTATTAATAGCTCCTGAAGTATTCCATGCAAATCATTCCCAACCACAGTAACACAGAGTGCCAAAGGTGCTGGAAATCAGAAATAAAAGCAAAGTGCTGAGGTTGAGGGGGGTTGGGGTTCCACATTCATTGGGAGAGAGAACATCATTTCAGGTCAATGACTTTGGATCAAAGTCAATTTTTAATCGAACACACCATCTACTGCAGCCACTAAATTGATGAGGCTTTGGTTGGAATTGAAATAAGTTTACACTCTCCAACCTCCTTTTATCTTCTTGTTTGTCTGCGAATAGTCTGAACATTTCATTTTGACTTCTTAGGTGGGCATACAGACCACAGTTCCCGGACACGGAGGCTGTTCCAATTGCTGTTGTATTCTCGTTGTCCAAGATCTGAAGAAACAGGAGCGGGAGTTGGCCATTCAGGCTATCCCGCCATTCAATGAGATTATGGCTGATGTTCTACTTGGACACAATTCCTGCACTACCCCTATATCCCTTCAAGGTCTTCATATGTAGAAACCAAGCGATCTCAGTCTTGAACATACTCAATGATCGAACCTCTAATCCAATTCTAAACAGGTTAGGGTTGTGGTCACCACAAGGAAATGTTCAATCTTGCTCCTATAACATCTTGGCTTCTCTCCCAATTAGAAACCACACTTTAGCATTGAGCTGCACCGTCTCTTACTTCACTGTGATTTTTCAGAAAAAGTAAATTTGACTTTTCTTTCATTGTAGGCCTTGGATGGCACATTAAGAGAGAGGCATGGGCTCTCTATTTAGGGAACACTTGCACTCACAAATGAAAGCCCCATGATGTGAATCATTGAAAGCACGCAACACATAATCCTAACCGAGCTCAGAAATTCAATCAAGCCACCAAGAATTCTTGACACCACATCAGTGATTCACTGACAAAGACTGACTACAACACTGGGTTCCTTCACCACCTCTTTATGCTGAGCCAAGTGCAGCTTGGAAACCGGACATCTTCACCATAAACACTCATCAATCTGAAAGAAATCCAGCTGCCAAGCGAAAACACAGCCAGCTTACTCTTTAGCCAGCATTGCCTGGAGGCCTATATTTAGAAACTTCTGCAATAATGCTGGTCAAAAACCTGCTGATTATTTTCCAAGTTTTATCATTTGGGAGGTGAAAGTTAAACATCTTGAGGTTGGCTTTTTGACCTTGCTTGTAAAGATGGCATTTCACAGAGGAAACTGACTAGCTCCTTTTTAGCTTACTTGCTGGGTGGAGCTTTCAGAAACAACTGATCCTCTCCTTTGTGCTGCCAATTCTAGAGCCTTCGTCTCACCTTTCCAGAGGACCGTTGAATTCCTGCCCGATTTTTCAATTCCTTCAATCTTCAATTATTTAATCCACGTAGACTCTACAATTGTCATCAGCCAGCCATTCTCTCAACTTACACTGCATCACTTCACATGACAAAGGAGCAGTGCTCTAAACTTGTGGTTTTAGACTATAACCTGGTGTTGTGGAACTTCTAACTTTGTCCACCTCAGTCCAGCACCGGCACTTCCACATCATCGACAGCGCATCTCACTGCTCTCATTTTGAAGTTCCTCATTTTGAGGCTTCGGATTTTCTTCTCCAAATAACAGTGTACAACTTTTTGTTTTCGATAAACCATTATGATGTCACTGGTTCTTCAGTTTTGGTGACTTTTCCTTTTCAAAAAAAACATTAAGGTAAACAAACTGCTGTCGTAACACCTTGTGAATTGGGCATATTTAACTTTATCCTTGTATACTGTACGCCCATTACAAATGTTTACACCAGTAATTACAAAAAGAAGTACTAAACAATAATGTAGGTAAGTTCCTTCCCTCTGAGCATTCTCCATATGAAGGTCGTGCATTGTTACATGTTTATAATGCCAGACTGATGAACTATCACAGATTTAGTCAAAGAGTTTTGAAGATAAATCTACGCAGAAATCTTTAAAATTATTTTCTCTTAGTTAACTAAAAACACACAAGTCTGAATTTGACACTTAAAACAGTACTCGCCCTCTTCAAAATAACATTGAAACAAAAGGAAAGACCACAATCCAAATGAAATTTCAGTGTTCACTGGCCACAAAATTAATCTGTCTCATTCATCTAATGTTCAAACTAAACCAAGTAAATTCAATGATTCCCACATTCAAATGCAAAAATAACCCTTGCTCTGACCAGTGTACTCTTCTTCGGGACAGTGCTAGTGCAAACAGAAAGGGCTGAATGACCTCTTTGTGTGTCACAACACTGTGATCCTGCAAAGCACAGGAGCAGTCAATCTCATTTATCAACACATTTCTATGTTAAGAACAGACCTGTGGGTGCATCTTAACTGGAAACATCGACACACTAACCGACCTTTGTTTCAGAAATAGCTAATCAAGTGAAAAGTAAAAGCAGCCCAGTGCAGGTTAGTTCAGAACTGATTTCCAACAATTACCTGACAAATATTCTTTTTGTTATAAATGATCCACGAGGAAAAAAAAACATACAAGCAAATGTTTACGGTTGCTCAACTGTGAAGATGCTACTTTCTGACCCAATCCCCTCCCTCCTGCCAAGGATTCTCGAGACTCTGCACTGTAAAACATTCGAGAAAATTTAGTTATCGATACCCCCCTTCACACTAACATGACTAAACAGCGATATGGACGAACTCAAGGAACTCCTTCTCCAAAATGCATAAAGCACAATATGTAAGAAGAAAATAGTAGCAGTTTGCCAGGAAAGCTACTGAAACGTCACAGCATTAATACTCAAAAAGAGCAATGCTGCCCCCTCCCACAAAGCCATGAGTGGACACATTGAAAAAGGTTACTTCCAGGTCTTCAATGCTTTCTCCAGGGCAGGAAGATGAATGATTGTGGACAGCAAATAAATTAATGCTCCAAAAATATTACATTCAAATGAAATGGGCAAAAAGTTTTGATTAAGGATTGCATACAGAAAAGCAACAGTAGAATTCTCCAGGAATATGAAATGGTAAACAGGTCTTGAGTGTTATTCACTTCTAGCTGCAAAACCAGTCAGTACCAACTGACTCTCGTTTTCCCCCAGTTGCTCAAGTTTTACGTATTGTTGGCTGTTCTGCACTCAGGTCTTTGGTGGGTCTTGAACCACTAGTCAAACTCAAACTTCAATCTCAACAGCCACCATGGGCTCACACGTTTCCTTTCCACCCCAGAGGGGTGTGTGAATTGGCTGGTACTGGTCTCTCGAGATCCTGCAAGGTCATTTGGACAGGCCACTCCAGCTTTCTCCCCACCAGGATCCTCAGGAAACGATCCGCTTATGAGCTGGGAGGCGGATAGATGGTCAAAGCAGTGTGCACTTGGCCAGATTGCTGATCAAACTATCCTTTATTTCAAATCATATTTAACAGGATTCTGTAATTATTAATCGCTAAACACATGAGGAATTTAGAATGTTTCTTTCCCGATAATTTCTATGCAGTTACTGTAAGTCTACTTACTGTTCAATAAAATGTCCTATGTCTCAATTTATGGATTCTGAGAAGGACCACGATTACAGCTCCCACTTTGCCTTTGTTGTGCAACTTCTAGTTGTCAGTAAGCTTTGATTTATTGGGTGCTAATCTACTCCAGTGGATAGATGACATACTTTTGGATTTGATGCGAGTTAATGTGTGTTTGAAATTCCAAAGCCAGTGAGGAAGGAACCAGACCCACACAGGCTAAAGCCACAGCAGCTTTACTGTGCCAGGGCTAATCTCAGTTAGTCACTGCATTCCAGGACCTCTTCCAGCTCATTTATATAGGCTACCCCCAGAGACTGCATAGTAGGGACTTTCCGAAATGAAGCTATAAGTGAACACAGGCAAGCATTACAAATACAGTGATCCATAAATCTAATTCCTCTTTCTTCCCCAAAACATTAATGAGGAAAGTTTTAAATGGTTTGTCTGTACACCAAAAGTGTTGCAATTCACTAGATTATTTCCCAACTTTTAAGCAAACTGGCCAGTAACCAAGAGAGATGGTCAAGAGTTCTCCACAGTATCTCCACACCAGCAAGCAGCAACCATCAGGATGAAAGGTTGGATGTATTAATCCTCTCCCTCACTCCAATGAGGTTGCCTGATCTGCTGGCTGTTTTCAATATTTATTTTACTTTGAATCCAGGCCTCCTGGCTCAGAGGGAGAGGCACTACCAATGCACCAACAAGAGCCCAACAGCACTTTATAAGCTCGTGTTGATGATGGAAGACCACTACAAGCACATAACTGTCGAGGTCTCATGGATCTGCCACAGCCCTAGATAAATTGCTCAATTTCTTCGCAGTTACATGCAACAGTGACAATTTTTAGATTCGGAGATCAAAAATTTAGTTTAGAAATTTGATTTTCACGTCTTTTCCTTGACCCTACTTCACCATGTGTGGCAGTAATGAGTAATGACAAAACTCCTCCCGTTTCCTAACCTTCAGTTAATGGGCACAACCCAGGAGTTCAAAATCTTTTGCGTCACGTATCATTTCACTCTGAGAAGTCGTCACCCTAAAAAGATAACTCTTCCACCTTTAGAAAGCAGTGCGCCATGGATACATTAAGTTAGTCAGTTATTGTTTTGTCTTGATTTGTCAAGCAGCGAGAAACCTCCGAACAAAAGACAAGGAAAGGGAAGGGATGGTCAAGTTGGAACAGAAACCTTAAGCAGGTGAAGAAATAGCAGAGGGAGCAGATTTAGGACTGAGTTGAGGAGGAACTTCTTCACCCAAAAGGTTGAGAATCTGTGGAATTACCTGCCCAGTGAAGCAGTTAAGGCTATCTTGCTGAATGTTTTTAAAGGGAAAGATAGACAGACTTTTGAACACTAAAGGAATTAAGGGTTATAGTAAGAGGGTGGGTAAGTTGAGCTGAGCCCATGAAAAGATCAGCCATGATCTTATTAAATGGTGGTGCAGGCTTGATGGACTGAATGGCCTACTCCTGCTTATAGAGTCATAGAGATGTACAGCATGGAAACAGACCCTTTGGTCCAACCTGTCCATGCCGACCAGATATCCCAACCCAATCTAGTCCCACCTGCCAGCACCGGTCCATACCCTTCCTACCCATCCAAATGCCTTTTAAATGTTGCAGTTGTACCAGCCTCCACCACTTCCTCTGGCAGCTCAATCCATACACGCACCACCCTCTGAGTGACAAAGTTGTTCCTTAGGTTCCTATTAAATATTTCCCCTCTTACCCGAAACCTATGCCCTCTAGTTCTGGACTCCCCGACCCCTATCCATGCCCCTCATAATTTTGTAAACCTCTATAAGGTCACCCCTCAGCCTCTGACATTCCAGGGAAAACAGCCCCAGCCTGTTCAGCCTCTCCCTGTAGCTCAAATCCTCCAACCCTGGCAACAGCCTTGTAAATCTTTTTTGAACCCTTTCAAGTTTCACAACATCTTTCCGATAGGAAGGAGACCAAATTTGCACGCATGTCCTCATCTCACAAACAATCCTCACTCAGTATTAAAAAAAAAGCTGCACCTGAACCAGTGAGGCTGGAAAGCAACCAAACAAGGTAATGATTGGGTTTAACCCCACATCTCTACCAGACAAGCAAAGACAAGGAATTTTGTTCTCAGACACTGGGAGTGCTCAGGTTATTTGATTTCCCTATCTTGTGGCATTCAACACCTCCTCAGCGCTAGCTCAGATAACACAAGTTGAGCCAAAACTCAGAATACTGGAGATCCAAAAGAAAAATACAACAGCCAGCAACACACAGCAAGTGAGGTTGCATCGATGGAGAGAGAAAGGGAGTTAAATCCTTTAAATCTGTGCCCTCAGACGGACCGGCAAAACCTTTTTTTTTCTTTTATTTATTGATGTAGCTAGACCAGCATTTATTGCCTATCCTTAATTGCCAGGAGGCAGTTAAGAGTTAACCCCATTGCTGATGGTCTGGAGTCACATGTAGGCCAGACCAGGGAAGGATGCTGGTGAACCAAATGGGTTTTCCTCCCCCCACAATAATATGTAACAGTTTTGAAGTCATCATTAGACTCCTAATTCCAAATTTTTACTGAATTCAAATTCTACACTATGATGGGAATTTTTGTCATCAGAATGTGGCATCCAAATGAATAGTTGAGTGCTGATGCCCCCAGGGCATTGCCTCTCCTTAGAAATCTTCAAAAGGCAATGGAGGCACAGTTGGGGAGGGGAGCTGGCTGGCCTTGTCGACATAGTGGGGTGGGTGGGGGAGGGGGATTGTGGGAGAAAAGAGACATGGCAAGGATATCACTGCCCCCAACCCTAGCCCTTCCCAGTCACTGTGTGGCCCATCCTGGAGCCAGGAGAACGATACTGACTGGCACTGAATGGCTGGGCAAGGAGGTGGCTGCAGTGATTGTAATGAGGTCAGCCAGGTGGACCTCAAAATACAAGCTCTCTGATTGGACCGGATTAACAGTTCCCATGAGCCGTAGCTGACAGATATAGAAAGGAATGAGTGCCAGGGAGTCTGTTCACTCAGAGAGCTTACTCTGAGGGAGCTGGATCAGCATCAAGGCCTTTCCACATGTAAATAAAAGGGGTGTCCTTACGACCTCTGTGGAGTTATGTCAGTGGGTACAGCAGCAAACTCATGGAGGGACAGCTTGACAGCTGGAGGGGTTGAGCTGTGAGGTATTGACATTTGAAAGGTAAAGCTGCACCCCCTCCCGCACCCTTCCTGAACCCTGGATCACACTGGTGTGCCATCTTGGAGACTGACTCTTCCCACCTCTGCCACCTACTGGTGGCTTCTGCAACATTCACGACCTTTGAGCAGCAGAATTTTGGAGCGACGGTTGGAAGGGAAACAAAAAAAATCTTGGAGTGTGGACTGGTTAAATGAAAAGCCGTAGGGTGAAAGGCCAAAGTGAGTGGTAATGAAACATGTAACAAAAAAAAAGGTGTCTGGAGGAGGAGGGATTAGCAAGATGGCTGCTGTTCAAATGCAAGGTAAAAAGATATAAAGAAACAAATAAGAACATAAAATCAAATCAGCAAAGATGCAAGAGACAAAATGGGGGCAGAGTAGGTGATCTAAAATGGTGGAACTCCATGCTGAGTTCTAACTCTGACTCTAAGCACGCAGTCAAAAGGTGAAGGTTCTCAGATCAAAGTATGCACCACTGAAATTGCAGCAGGTCAAGGGCACAGCTGTCAGAAAGACAGATAATTAATCTGATTGGCAACTGGAAGCTCTAGACCTCACGTCTTGATTGATTTGTGGGACTTGGGCATCGCTGGTTGGCCAGCATTGATAGCCCTTGGGAAGGTGATGGTGAGCTGCCTTCTTCAATCGCTGCCGTCCACCTGCTGTGGGTTGACCCACAATGCCAGTAGGGAGAGAATTCCAAGATTTTGATCCAATAACTGTGAAGAAACAGTGGTATATTTGCAAGTCAAGGATGGTGAGTGGCTTGGAGGGAAATTTGTAGGTGGTGGTATTCCCAAGTACCTGCTGCCTTTGTTCTTTGAGATGGAAGTGGTCATGGGTTTGGAAGGTGCAGTCGAAGGAGCTTAGGTGAATTTCTGCAGTGCATCTTATCGATAGTACACACTGCTGCTACTCAGCGCCGGGGTGGAGGAATTGAATGTTTGTAGATGTGGTGCCAGTCAAGTGGGTTGCTTTGTCCTGGATGGTGTGAAGCTTCTAGAGTGTTGTTGGAGCTGCATCCATCCAGGCAATTGGGGAGTATTCCATCACACTCCGGACTTGTATCATGCAGATAGTGGACAGGGTTTGGGGTGTCAGGAGATGAGTTACTCGCTGCAGTATACCTAGTTTCTGACCTACTCTTGGAGCCAAGGTATTTATACAATGAGTTCAGTTGAGTTTCTGGTCAATGGTAACCCCAAGGATTTGACAGTGGGGGACTCAGTGTTGAATGTCAAGGGGCAGTGGTTAGTGTCTCTTATTGGTGATGGTCATTGTCTAGCATTTGTGAGCACATATGTTATTTGCCATGCCTAGATAATGACCAGATTTTGTTGCATTTGAGCACTGACAATACACAGTTGGCATTCACTTAACCAATGACTGGTTTTCAAAGCTTTGGTCTCTCAGTCAAGTATTACATTATGTGTTAAATGCAAGAATTTGAATTGACCATCCTGAACACCTGTAAGAAATGAAACTAATACACACTTACTCTAATGCAATGTGAATTCCCCTCACTGAATGTGGCCTCTTGCAACATTACAAAATGGTAGAAGGACCAGCAACTTCAGACAGGTTCAAATGTTCAATAACACTGTTTCTAACCAGCTGAAGTGACCAACACACAACTGCAGCAACTGAAGACAGGGAGAGGAAGTGCCAGGTTGCAGTGCCAATTCAAGTAACTCATCTCACTCAATGGAGATTTCCTGAGTACGTCGTATCCTTCAACTAAATTGGACAGATTTTGAAATCAGTAGACTATGAGCAGCAGAACCACTGCGAGCATATCCAGGGTCACAGCCAGTTACAATTCACAAAACTCCACTATTTCTTCTTCAACATTTACACAATCTAATCAAATTACCATTTTCTTCACACGACTCAGTGATTTGTTAAATCTTAAAGCAACACTAAGTATTGGTTTTCAAGTGAATAAAGTCTTCAAAAACTCTTCAAACAGCATGTTCAATATAATGTGCAGTGTGAACGTCTATTGAAATTGGTGTTTGATAGGTCTACGGTCAATTGTGCAATCTTGACATTCCTATCAAATGAATATCACTGTGCAATTAATAACAAGAATACCCTGTACATACATCCACAGAGTGAGCAACTTGAGGCCCCTCAGCCATGAAATTACCAGATGCAAATTTTACACAAAGCAGACTTCGCAAATCTCTATCGAGAAGGGGATGCTTTGAGAGAAGAAGGGGAAACTACAAAACATTTCTGACCGCAATCCATCAAGCAGCCCTGTGCAAAACCAAATGGAATTAATATTGGGGTTGAGAGATACTTGGACAGCCAACCCCTCTGACCAATAACTACTTGCTAGGAGATGACTGTGGGTCAGAAAACAAAGCCACAATGGGTTGAACAGGAATAGCCAGAATGGCTTAGAGATGAGTGGGAGACTGATGGAGTATGGTGGTGTATGAAAACCCATCAGGAACAGAACAAATATTACTTTACGCAAACAAGTCTTTTCATGTGATCACTACACATTTTAAAGCGCTTGCACAACCAGTAGAATACTTTTGTGATGTAATCACTGTCATGTAGACAACATAGCAGTCAACTTGCGCACAGCAAGCTTCTACAAACAATGCCATGGCGGATAAATAGATATCTTCTCTGAAATTAGTGTCACCATGATCTTTTGCATCTGTCCGAGAGGGACACGACTGGCTTTGGTTCAATGTCTCAACTGAAGGGTGACATTTTACACAGTGCAGCTCTGCACAGGTCTGGTAACCTAGATCTTTATGCTCAAACGCAAGAGTCAAAAACGTGATCCACAGAGGAGATAGGATTACAACCAAGCAACAGCAGACACAGCTGCAAGGTAACAGCAGAGATCTACAAGGCAGTTCCTCTGGGATGTTAGAATGTTGAAGGGCTATAGTTTGCAAAAAAAAAAATGCACATTTGGGGCTTTTTTCCTCCTCTGTAATTAACCATCTCATCCACAGCTCAAAGTGACCGATGTTTTTCCACGAATGTAGGAAGTGATAAAAGTAATGTTAGGTCGTGACATCTAGATTGTCAGGTTTGTCATGGAAATAGCAGCAAAAGGTCAGAAAACAGTTTTGAAAAGTGTGGTGCTGGAAAAGCACAGCAGGAGAGTCGACATTTTGAGCAGAAGCTCTTCCTGATGAAGACTCTCCTGCTCCTCGGATGCAGTCTGACTGGCTGTGCTTTACCAGCATCACATGTCTCCACTCTGATCGCCAGCAGCAGCAGTCCTCACTTCTTCCTCGTCAGAAAGCAGTTGCAAGGCATATTTAGTGACACGACATAGTCATAGTTCATGTAACATAGAGCACAGAGATTATGTGCTTGTTGAGATAGATGTCTTGAAATTTATCAGCATTGCTGTAACATCACAGACTTACACAGCATCTGGGTTCTGTGCTTCATGATGTTTGTAATGTACAGTAACATGCATGTAACTGATCCCATTACAATAACTTCAGGTTATAGTCCAACAGGTTTACTTGGAATCACCTGAAGGAGCAGCGCTCCGAAAACGAGTGCTTCCAAATAAACCTGTTGGACTATAACCTGGTGTTATGGATTTTTAACTTTGTACTCCCCAGTCCAACACCAGCACCTCCAAATCATACAATGACTTCATTGCACAAAGAATGACTGAAGTCTACATGCGTAACTATACCAAAATATCACGGCATCAGGTAAAATGCCTAAAAAGGCATCATATCTGTCTACTCTGGAACCAATGCAATTACTCAACACCCCTCTTTTACATTTAAAGAGCTGGTAACCCTTTCCAATAATATGCATAAGGATGCATCCGGACACATTCCTCTCGATGTTTTGGTGGATATACAAATTAACCAAATGTAATCCTTATGCAGCTGTCTGGTTTTGTGGATGGTTATGTATTATTTGTCACTGATGTGTGGTTGCTATCCAGTATCAGAGTCACAGACATCAGCCTGTATGACGAATGCATGATGGATTGCTATGCAGTTCCACATATTTATTTGCAGAACTTGGCCTTTGCTCATTCGAATATCATGTGAGTTAGACTGAACATAAAAACAACCTATCGTGTTCATAAGGAAAATCCTAAAATTCATATGCCTAGTCTTTGATCACATTGAGATAACTGACTCAGAGGAACCTCGATTATCTGGCATGCGATTATCCAAATATCGTATTATTCAACAAGATCACAAGGTTCCGATGCTGTGCTAAACTATGTTATCCAGCATTCAATTATCCAACATTTGATTAACTGAGTAAAATACTCCCTGCCCATGTCCTTCAGATAATTGAGGTACTTCTGTACATGCTCATTGCTAACACTTGTTCCATTTCTACCCTTCTTTTCAAAAACGTGTCATGCCAAAGTGGCTGGGCGTTGAGCGTGAGAGAGAACGAAGAGCTGCGGATATGTCTCTCCAGTGGGAAAGCTACTGCTGAAGGTAAGCCATTGTCTTGAGTAACTTTGAGCACAGCTATCCAAAAATATGAGCTTGCTGCTTTACATTAGACAATCATGCAATTTACTGTATGAACAGTACCTTCTGAGAGATGATTTGACTGAGGGCAGTGATTAGGAGATAATGTTAAAATACCTCATGACCTGCACTTGTCTTTGCAAAGTGTATGCAGATAATTACTAGATAGTTTGTTTAGGAACACTGAACACGCAGAAAATGTGTCAACCACCATTGAAACTAGTGACATTTTTGATTTGTCTCGTAAAAAGGAACCCAACTAAAGAGTCATTTACCAGAACATAATCACATCCTTGGACATGGAAAACCAACTGTGATTCTGTATCATGGCTCAGAAGAACGATGACAGACCAATATACAGACTCATTTGCTCATCTCTTGGCTTTCTTGTTATACTCTAGTACGTCTCAACTTAGAGCTTGAGGTATTATCAATTGCCTTTGAAGATGACATTCCTAAAGAATTCTTAGCAGTCACAGTGTCTGGGAATGTTTAGTACTTCCAATGATTAGTTGGATCAGTTGGATGGTTGACCTTTTTAAGAGCTGTTGGATCTGGTGATCGGCTGTACGTCCTCAGCCAAGCAGAGCAGAATGAATGGGATCAATGTTAAAACTATGCCCATCCAATTCAGTTTTTATAATATCAACTTGTGGGTCGAGGATTACCTTGGTCCTTACTTGGGTTTGTAAGAAAATCGGAACTACAAGTTTGGGAACCTGGTTGTTATTGTACTTCTATGTCATAGCCTCTGATCTTTACAAGCAGATGTTGAAATCACAGGTCATTTTGAATGGTTTATGGTTGTATATACAATGAAATGCTTGCTGAACAGATGTGAATTCAACTACTGTATCCTGAAAACTCGAGCACAAATCTCTTTCAACGTTAGGAGTGGTTCACCTAAATTATCGTAATAACCTCAGAACCAAATGCATGAGGATTGTCATCTTGTAACAGACACACCCTGAGGCATTTCTGTGATACACCAACTTCTAATGTGGTAAGCTTTCAGAAATCATAATATTAAAGCATGCAGTGACTGATGATAAGAGCATTTTTCAGAGACTGAAAATGATGATCTTCCTGCCATTTGCACAGGATGTTTCTAAGGATTAGAAGGAGATAAGGCATCTCAATAAGGAGATAACTTAGCAGCAAAATTCAGAACATAGGGGATATGAAGTTGGAGAACACTTGTAAATCATCTTTGAGTTGTGGAGTAGATATCTTCAGTACATATTCTAGTTGGGTACCATTTGGACTAATGCCATTTGACAAAATGATTGATGATTTGCTCATGTTAATTTGACTGCAATTGTGACGGAAGGCCACATTTCCCTGCCTCTGTCATGAGCTGGCAGAGATTTGTGTCATGCTCATGTTCAGTACTTCCAATGCCGATGATGTCATCTGCAACAGAGATCATCTGATGGATTTGTGATAATACCATCTATATGTTGTTGGAATGTATTGATTGGAATATAGGTTTTGGTGCAGGATAATCAAGGATTGACTTTAACTTAGAAAACCCAGAGATTAATACTTTCAGGTGGTTCTGAGGAAACCTGACTGGGAACACAAATTAATAGTTTGTCTCCTAGAAAAGGAGAATGAAACAGTTTGCTCTCTCAACAGAATAGTTTGAAATGTGCATCATCCAGACTAGAAGAGTTGGGGTAGAAATCCATAGGCTATTTCCAAACTAAGCAATACTAAGGTCTCAGTTTTGACAGTATTCACATAAGACAATTTCCCAATTCAAACAGAAGAACTGAAGAGAATCAGCTATATTACATGGCAAGATTTAACAGACTGTTTCTCTGGATTATATTTGCTGTAAAATGGTGTTGTTGGGGAATAGTTTATTTTGATGGGTGTTCTCCAAACTGTGTTCTGTAACTAGATAACGTGCATGTGCGTTTTGGGTCATAAACTCTGTAGCTGTGCTTGACCATGTGTCAGTGAATGACCACTGCATTAACTAAAATAAAAATAAGTGAGTTATCAGGCCAGATTTAATTCTGGGATCTGACTTGTGCAGAAGTATCAGCAGCTGGGTCAGAACAGAACGCAGCTATGGGTTGGGCTTGGTGCTTTTTGAAGAAATGATTGGTTTTAGGGATAATGAAAATATTGCACAAGCTTTTCAAAGAAGTTGGCTTCAGGTAAATTATATTCCGTAAGTTGGTGTTTTACCTGGCTGTCGCTGGGATGACAATCTCAAGCCTGTGCAGCCTGAAGCTGATGGGAACTTGAATTCCATCTTCCATAACTTTGCAAGCATGGTCACAGGTTATGTTCATCATTACAGTTACTAGAGGATTTTATTCTTCTTAACCCTCTTCAATGGAGACAGAGAGAAGTCTGAACTGTTCCTTCTGTATTTCATGTAGCCTACAAAGATCAGGTTCTTATTGAGACAAATGTCTTGGGTTTAATGACACTATTTACATTGCTTCATTGCAGACCTCCACATTGTTTGGGCAAAATGTCATTGAATACAACTATTTTCAAAATGACCTGCTCAGGGATACCTCTGGAGCAGGTGGGACTTGGAACCCAGAGCTCTTGGCCAAGATGACACTACCACTGCACCTTAACAGGCTCATCAGTGAGCATGTCACATGGACTCCATTATAATGAGTGACCAAGGGCAAGTTTTATACCAAAATGTCACATGTTGTGACTTCATGTAAGTGTCTTAAGAATACAGCATGTGTCTGATGTGCAATGTAAGCAACAACGTTGAAATATGGAATTTATACCTTCATGAAACCAGAGTCCAAAACAAGCTATTAAATATTTGACAGAGAAACTTTGAAAAGAAAGCATGTGAGGTGAAGAGTGGGAGGTAAACAGTGGCACAGACTCAAACGATCCCTCCAGTGTGGAAGCAGACCATTCCGCCCTTAGAGTCCATACCAACCCTCCAAAGAGCATCCCATCCAGATTCACTTCTCCCACCCTTGTAACCCTGTATTTCCCACAGCTAATCCACCTCGTCTGCACACCCCAGGACACTATGGGCAATTTAGCCTGGGCAATCCACCTAAACTGCACATCTTTGGATTGTGGGAGGAAACCGGAGCACCCAGAGGAAAGCTAACCAGACACGGAGAGAACGCGCAAACTCCACACAGGCAGTCGCCCGAGACTGGAATCGAGCTTGGGTCCCTGGTGCTGTCAGGCAGTAGGGTTAACCACTGAACCGCCCAGAGACCGACCAAATGATGTCGCTCTGTGCTGTAACATTCTGCCATTCCAGAAGTTGACAGAATACACGATTAAGACAAAAATCATCTCTCAAAAGACAATACACCGAGCAGTTGCAAGGTCAAGTCCCCTTCAATAACCACTTTGTTCTTTCTAAAGTAGCCTCCAGACTGCTCAGATCTTGCACTCTAAAGCAGGAATGCTGCAACATGAAACCTTTGTCCATTCTCAAGCATGGTCAGCTAAAACTTTAATTATATTAAAAATGTTCTATTAGGGGAAAAACACCGAGCCTAGGGCAGGACTCTGGTCAGCAGGATACTCACTCCCGTATGGGAGTGAAAATCCTGTTCCTACCATTGCAGGTGCGATTAAAATAGGTCAACTATCCTAAATCCACAATTGCAGCAACTTCAAACTAAGTGCTAAAACTAAAATAACTTATGTTTACCACATGTTATCTGATGAAAGGACATTAACTTGAAATGAAAACTCTGTTTCTCCCTCTTTGTACTTGGAGCCTGCTATTTCTAGAATGTTCGGTTATTTATGACATGCTTTCAATATAAAAAATTCCCCGAACCTACCCAATAGAAAAATCAGGAACAAATTATTCACCATGGTTAGAATCTGGAACTACCAGAAGATGAAGTGAAATGATATTGGTATTTTCAAAGGGAAACTAGAGAAACACAATAACAAAACTGTTGTGGCACAGGTGGAGGCCATTCAGCCCATCTTGACTGCAGAGGCTCTCTGAGCAGTTCAACTTTCATTTCTATTTAAATGATCGCCCAAAGCCCTCTTCAATACCCCAGCCTCTGTTACACTCACAGACCTCAATAAGGTTTACACTCAAAACGTTGACTTCTCCAGCTCCTGATTCTGCCTGTCTTGCTGTGTTCTTCCAGCCTCCTACTTGTCTGCCTTCAGATAGGGCATTCCATCATAAATTAATCTCAGTATGACACGCTTCTGGAAGGGGAAGGGAATGGAAGGTTACACTGAGACAGAAAAGTGTGGGAGGGGGTTTGGCCAAATGGTCTGTTTCTATGTTGCGCAATAACTATAATTGAGATGGTTCACGATTTCTCTCAGAGCAAGACAAACAAAATGGCACTACGATCAAACTACAAAGCCACAATCTCAAATGAAGAGAAAGTCAAGGAACTCCTATATTAGGATCTCGAATACAAGGTGTTGCCTAGCATCTACACTGTGGTTACTGTGTCACCCTAAGTTTGCTTCCATGAAAAGTGGCTGTTACCACAGCTACCACCTTCACTCCATGACACTGTGTAAAGGCTGACAGATAGATAAGATTGCACCTCTATTGCACAGTTTACAACAAGTTAAAAAGAAATATTCTCATCAAGATCATTTAATTGTCCACAACAGTCTTTTGCGTTAGCTGCACTCTAATCAAAACCAATGCTGACCGTGCTCACTTGCGTCACCATCCCAGCTTCGAGAGAAGTTGGGGTTTCACAGAGGTGACACAGTGAACCAAAGAATTCAGAGAAAAACCCAAGCAGTAATACACAACACAGGTCACGCAAAAGCTGCCCATATATCATTCCTACCTTCGAGGATGACCTCAGAAGCATCGGCTGCTGACATGGCTAGGTTCACATGCAACGGCTGCTGAACTGTGTTAATTTATCAATTACTCAGAACAGTTATGTGCAACATTGTGTTTCCTTTGCCTTCTCCCCTGCTTCAGCAATTAAAGTGCTTCATCAGTACTATTTGGGCCAGTGCATACTGGGGGTCCATTGTCAAGCCGTGGTTATGCAGCTAACTGCGCCTGTGGTAATGGATTACATTTTCCCATGTAATTCTGGGCTGTAGAAACAAAATTCTTCCATGTAAACCTTTGGTTGAAGTATGTGTTAAAGTGATGCATATTGAGTTAGTAACTTTCACTCAAAGTGAAGTACCACTCGGTGAAACTCTCATTTCTAGAGAAACAATAGATCAGAAAACTTAATTTTGGAGGAAGCAGTGGCAGAAGTCAATTACTTTCTTATTGATAACCAACTGGCAGTGAAATAAACATGGAACATAATGAACAGCCTTTGCATTATCCCATGTCCGACAGCAATTCCTGGCATGAAGGTTCCGAATTTCTGTCACTGCAAAGGCACTTATTTTTAAAAGGGTAATATTAGTCCAAACCAGTGACTCAATATGTCCATTCCATCTGTGACTCACTTAATCTACAACAACCCACAATAATTTGAGTACTTTACAATCTAGCCATCTTTAACTTAATTGTCAATGCTGTCTCGCTTGGCCAGAACTTTCCAACATATATCTGTACATGTTCATGCACAATTGTCCAAATTCTTGCTCACATCGAATAAACTCTGCAATCACTATTTAAATGCAGAATCTGCAAGACCTGAGCCATTTCCCTTTTTAGACAGCATCTTCCTCAAGAACATCTTTACTTCATGTTTTTGTCTCCACAAATTAAATCCACAAATTCCTCATCTCAAAGATATACAAGATTATCTTATCTATTGTGTCACTATTTTCTGTAATTTAAAGGAATGCTTTTATCTAACTAATAATGTACAATAACTTTTCAATGACCATAATTTATGAATAATCACATGACAATTGCTAACCGCCCACTCTTAATAAGAATTAAGGTGGTTAGGAAAAGGAAGTAATCAATCTACAAATGATCATAAAATCAAGCTGCATTGAATAGGTTTCTATGAACAGTTAGTTATAATTCTAAAGGAGAGATTTGATTTCATACAGAATCTTCTACAGCGTCAGTATGTCTGAACTGCTTTAGCCAATTAAATAATAGTGTTTAAGTACTTTCTTGCCTGCCTCAAAAACTTGGATGATAAATAAAGGGTTTTTGAAAGGAAGTGGTAACATCTGAAACGAGAATGCTGAGGTGCAAGCTAAATATCCACAGACTAGAAGATAAATGAAGAGGTCATTGAAATTGCAAGACCCAACTAACTCTGCTGGATGTCACATTTAAAAAAGGAAATGTTAATACTTCAGCAAGTTGCTCAGGGTTGAAAAGCTACAGAAACCTCTTCAACAGAAAGAGGGACTGACTGAGGAGCCACTGGTGACAGGTGTCCAAGAGTGCGTTCAGAAAGATACAGTCAATGTGGGAGGTTGGTGTGAGATAGAGGAGTATACTACCTGGTAAGAGTGGTTACAAGCACAAACAAAAACTTGGGAAATGCTGATTTGTGCAGATTTGTGTAAATGATCAGATCACCTTGTTGTCATGAGGCTGGTTGTATTGACAGAGATGAATACCTGACACTCACACTGATCTAACTCCGAGATCAGAATATTACCTCTCGGCCAATGTGACACTCCAGTTTGGCCTTGTTACAGTAAATGGCGCACAGACAACGCAAAAACATTTCACAGCTAACCAAGTTCTTGTGACGTAGTGTAGTCACCATCTTCAACGTGACAAGAGGCTCAAATTAATAGTTAGTGTGTGAAATTCGCAATGAATAATGATTTTCCCTTTTCGAGACAGCTTAGCTCATTGGAAATGAAAGAAAGTCAAATAAGATACCTCACAAAATCCTGCCCAATTGTAAGAGCAGAAATTTGGCTTTCTGCAGATGTAATAATTGTATGAAGTTCATAAGAAGTTCTGATGAGCAGGGAACTAGAACAGATAACATCTCATCAGCACTGATTAGGTTCTTCCTAATGTGACAGTCATTTGGTGAGTGCTAAACATCCCCATACTCATTTCAAATGGAAGGGGAATGAAAGTAATATCTCGGTTGGTCATTATAAACTACAAAGGTGAAAGCACTGTTTTCATTTGCAGGGGCATTGTCCCACACAAGAGGTGTTAATATTTCCCAATCCCATTCAATCTGGTAGACTTTCTGGACATTGGATCTCTCACCATCATGTTCAAGTTGGTCAAAGACAAGGATCTTCTTTTCATCGCAAGGTCAAAGTGCAATGATGCTCAGCAACCATTTGCAACAAGCAGCTTGCACCCACGTGCAACAAGACCTGGACAAGATGGAGGCATCAGCTGCTGTGTCAGAGGTGTCAACGTCAAAATTGAACCACCTCCCTTTGATCTTCAATGGCTTGGTCATAATTCAATCTACCAATACTGGGAAGTTTTCATTGACTATAAACTGAACTGCATCATTCAAAAGTTAAAAATCACACAACACCAGGTAATAGTCCAACAGTAATCTGGTGTTGTGCAATTTTTCACTTTGTCCACCCCAGTCCAACACCGGCTCCTCCAAATCACGCACCATTCAAGTAAGCATTGTAGTGACAAGTGCAGGTCAGAGGCTGGGAATCCAGCAGTGAGTAACTCCGTTGCTAGCTCCCGATAATGTGTCCACCATCAACAAACGCAATGGAAGTTTTCCTGTTCTGAGAAGGTTAACAGGACTAAGGATCACCATAAGCAGCACAAACTACGGTAATGGCAATATGGTGTCATGGGGCAGAACAGCTGAAGTTTTCAAAGAAGTGAGACCTACCCATCAAATCTTGGTAACAACATCCATCGTTGTCAATGTAACCTGTAACTAAACTGCTAACGTGCAATGAACTTTATCTCATTAACTCCAAGAAACTCTAATGGGAGAGACCCTGCAGTGATTTTCATCCGACACATTTGAGTAAGCTGGTCCTCTAGTTGGGCTCTTACACTTAAAGAAGATGGACATACAGCTCGTACCGTGGTTAACATGACATCCCTATAAAAACAAACACACAAACAGCATCACTTACCTGGATAAGTGCAATTCCAGCACTCCAGAAGCTCAAAAGCATCAAAAACAAACCAGCCCAGTTGACACACAGGGAATCCACTAAGTCAGTGTTAATGCATACAGCAGATTTGTGGCCAGCTAAATTGCCTTCTGACTCAACACGACGTTCAACATTTCCAAACATAATCTTTGCCTCGATATTTTAAGCAACAGTTATTAGGGGATTGCTATTTGCACCTCCTCTTAGCCTGTCAGTTGTTTCTTTACTGCTGTAACACTGCCTTTTGCCTTGCATACATAATGAGGCACAGGAGTAGGCCGTTCAGCCTGGAGCTGTTCCACCATGCTAATAAGATCGCATCTGATCTGATTTTCACCTGGAATCCACATTACTATGTAGCCCAGTGACCTTCCAACCCCTTACCTTCCAGTTCAATGTCATTCTCTACGCTCCCTTCCCTTGGTCTGTACTTGCTGAATAGCGGTTATCTTTGTAAATTTCATCAGTTCTATCAAGGCCATCAACTGAAATGTGAACTACTCCTATCTTATGTAGGGAGGAGGGACTTGGGGGAGGGGCGTTGGGAATGCAATAGGTGGAAGGAGGTTAAGGTGAGGATGAGAGGCCAGAGAGGGGGTGGGGGCAGAGCAGTCGGGAAGATGATTGCAGGTCAAGAAGGCGGTGCTGAGTCCGAGGGTTGGGACTGAGATAAGGTGGGGGGAGGGGAAATGAGGAAGCTTGAGAAACCTGCATTCATCCCTTGTGGTTGGAGGGTTCCTAGGTGGAAGATGAGGCGCTCTTCCTCCAGCCGTCTTATTGCCATGGTCTGGCGATGGAGGAGGCCAAGGACCTGCATGTCCTTGGTGGAGTGGAAGGGGGAGTTAAAGTGTTCCGCCACGGGGCGGTTGGGTTGGTTGTTGCGGGTGTCTCAGAGGTGTTCTCTGAAATGTTCCGCAAGTAGGCGGCCTGTCTCCCCAATGTAGAGGAGGCCCCATCTGGTGCAGCGGATGCAGCAAATGGTGTGTGTGGAGGTGCAGGTGAATTTGTGACGGATATGGAAGGATCCCTTGGGGCCTTGGAGGGAAGTGAGGGTGGAGATGTGGGCGCATGTTTTGCATTTCTTGCAGTTATAGGGGAAGGTACCGGGAGTGGAGGTTGGGTTGGTGGGGTGTGTGGACCTGATGAGGGAGTCGCAGAGGGAATGGTCTTTCCGGAATGCTGATAGGGGAGGGGAGGGAAATATATCCTTGGTGGTGGGGTCTGTTTGGAAATAGACCCCCACCAACCCAACCTCCACTCCCGGCACCAACCAACCCAACCACCCCATGGCTGAACACTAACTCCCCTCCCTCTCCACCAAGGACATGCAGGTCCTTGGCCTCCTCCATCGTCGGACCATGGCAACACGACACCTGGAGGAAGAGCGCCTCATTTTCCGCCTAGGAACCCTCCATCACAAGGGATGAATGCCGGTTTCTCCAGCTTCCTCATTCCCCCTCTCCCCACGTTATCTCAGTCCCAACCCTCGGACTCAGCACCGCCTTCTTGACCTGCAATCTTCTTCCCGACCTTTCTGCCCCCACCCCCTCTCCGGCCTATCACCCTCACCTTAAACTCCTTCCATCAATCGCATTCCCAATGCCCCTCCCCCAAGTCCCTCCTCCCTACCTTTTATCTAAGCCTGCTTGGCACAGCCTCCTCATTCCTGAAGAAGGGTTTATGCCCAAAACGTCGATTCTCCTGCTCCTTGGATGCTGCCTGACCTGCTGCACTTTTCCAGCAACACATTTTTCAGCTCTGATCTCCAGCATCTGCAGTCCTCACTTTCTCCTACTCCTATCTTATCCCAACTGACCTGCTAGATATCTTTTATTGGATTGTGTTGAAATAGAGAAATCCACGCTTCATAAGCAAAGTGAAACAGAGCTAAACAGATTCCTCCATAATTGTCAAAACAAATCAAATTCAAATACAGCATGTAAGAAGGTTCACAAGAAACAACAGCTACATTCTGAATGCACACTGTAAAGTCGCGCTGGGCAGTGTGTCAGGGTCAATTTCTTGCACAGGGCTGAGAGAAGAGGTGATGTTTTAATGGAGCAGTGATTCATCTCATTTCTTAATCCTTTTGCTCTCAAAGCAGGATGCATACACCAGCTTAAAAGAAACAGGATGGAGAGACCACACGCCAGCAATTTGTGACACACTCACTCACTCATTACACCATTTGTGCCCTGCACCACGGTTACTCATCTGAAGTCAGACACTAAATATAACTGCCCTCACAGGACAACTGCCCAACAGGACATGGGCAATTAAGTGGCTGATAGCTGTCACATAGCCAACTGATGCAGTCATTATGGCACACACTTCACAAAAATAGGTCTAAGTTTGAAAATTAGTCACACAACACTTCGCAGAATCTGAACATTGCTAAACCGCATTATGGGAACCGCACTGATTTTGCGCTGAAAAATTCAAGCATGTATCTCTCCAGAATCATCATGGAACATATGCAATCCCCTACGCAGAGTTCAAACATCTACTCAACAGCTGGATCATCAATTCAGGGAGAGAGATCCTGAACAAAGTCTGGACGGCCAATACCCAAGGCAGGAAAATCCGACGATTTGCAGAACCAACCTTGCCTGATGTCAGTGGTCAGTTCCACCGCAACCCCCCCCCCACCCCACCTCCATCCTTCCAGCTCAGCACTGTCCTCATGACCTGTCCTACCTGCCAATCTCCCTTCCCACCTATCTGCTCAGACCTATCACCTCCACCCCCACCCCCATTCACCTATTGTACTCCTTGCTACCTTCCCCCACCCTCCGCTCTGACCTATCACCCCTATCCCCATCCATCTATTGTACTCTTTGCTACTTTCTCCCCAGCCTCCTCTCCCCCCCCCCCCCCCCGCCTGATTTCTCTCTCCACCCTGGAGGCTCCCAGCTTCTATTCCTGATGAAGGGCTTTTGCCCGAAACGTCGATTTTCCTGCTCCTTGGATGCTGCCTGACCTGCTGTGCTTTTCCAGCACCACTCTGATCTAAAAACTGATGTCAGTGGTCAGCCTGCTCCTTGAGAACGCTATTGCTTGCCTTCGATGGGCACATCAACTAATTTCTTAACAGAGAGGGCAGTCCTGTCAGACAAACAGCGGGACCCTTCTCAATGAGCTATGTTGATGAAAGGTGCAATTTTAGCAGATTACGTTGCTGTGGTAGACCTAAGTGTGAGTACACATCCCCAATCATTCCTTTCGCCAATCTCTGGTCAACAGAAGGTGTCACACTAAGGGTTCAGGGGGAGGGTGGAGGAAAACCACTCAATTATGAGCCAAACCAACAGCAATAGCATGTCACACACAACCAAGTTCATTTTGAGATACTTGGGCCTCCTTCCTAATTTACAGGGACTGGAATGCTTGTGTTACAGATTTGTTAGGAAAATCAGTCACTCCAAGCCTTGCATTGTGCTGACTGTGCTTTGATAAAGCTTTACAGAAGGGTCAGCAGGTACCTGGGGACTCCTCGTCCACAATGACAGCTAGGAAACAGGGAGGAGCATATGTTGAACACGTCGTTTTGTTAATATTTGATACTACCATAACACATTTACACTATGCGTGCAGAGGAACCAGTCACTGAAAACCAGCACAGAGAATGCCCATTGGCACTGGGAATGGAAATTCAGGACAGCAATGCCCGAATGAGTGAATATCTCCAACGTAGTGTCCAATACGTGCTGTGAATCTCTAAATTGAGTAAAATGACTCAGAACTAATTTAGTGGCAATTTACCACCTACTTTTCTACATCAACTGCCAAACAACAGTAGTTCATTATAACTGTTCCTAACTCAAGTGCAAACAAATGGTGTTTCCTCCTAGGTATTATAGGCATATTAGAGGGTGCCATCTTTTATTTCCATTCTGCTTCAAAGCACCACAATCCTACACCAAAACTCAACTGAGAAGTGCTCTCAGTGCCAGTATTAACTCATTATTCCAGTTCCATGGATCTTACCTCCCTGCTCAATGCTCTTGGACCACAAAGCAGAAAGAAATACTTTCATCAAGAACTACCACCTCACTGAGGTGGCTTCTGGCCATTCTTCATCCAACAATCTGCTGTTAAAAACTCTGCTCACATTTTGACAAATTCTATCTCAATCACTGAGCCAACTCGCAACATTATGAAACAAACACTGTAAACAAAGTAAACCCCAACTCCTAATGACATTAACACATCCATTTAAAATGTGCGCATCTTTGCCAAAAACCCAATCAGTAATAAGAGTACCTTGGGTCATGTCCAGGATACCAAGTCCTGTTAAAACCTGGATTGTTTTTAAACCAGGAATTTTAAACTGAGATGAAAACATTACCTCTGCGCCATGATGGAGAAAACAAAATTATATTTTCAAGTAATGCTCCAGATTCCCTCCCGAAATAGAATACTCAACATTTCACAAAAATTAAATGCCATGAAATTTAACCTTTATGACAGTCGATCATTTTGCTGTGCAACTGTTCAGTAATTTAAATATCATACTGACAATTTATTTTTCCCCCGAAAATGTTGCCTCCAATAAAATGCGAGAACAGTTCAGAGTCTTGGTGACAGACTCTCGTCAACTGTGTGCCGGCGTATGTAACACTGACTTTCACAATACAGAGAAACCTCGGTTATTCGATGACATGGGTGGGGAGGGTTCTGTTTAGATAATGAAATGTTCAGATAATTGACTACTGGCTAACACAAGTTGGCCAAGCATTGGGACCTTGCGATCTTGTCCGGATAATCTGATATTCGGATAATCTAATGCCAGATAATCAAGGTTCCTCTGTACATGAATGGTGATCTCTCACCTAATTTCTCTTCACAGAGTGGAGAGGTTTGCAGGGTATACAAGAGTGAATTCCTCAGCCCATGTCATTTCAGAGTTTGGCACAGTGAATGGACACACTGAGTCAGATCGTTCTGTCCAACATCTCTCTGCCAGTGCTACTGTATGATTAAGCAACATGTCCTGAAAGAGTGCAATATTCTATCAAATTAATAAGCGAAGAAAACAGTGGTCCTGATACTTGTCGTAGCTGGTTTTGCCTCTGAAATCAAGTGCTTAAAATGTGCAGTATCAAACAAACTCATTAAAACGCTTGATTTTTATGAGCAAATATTCTCTAAGTACACATATCATCTGCCAGCTCCCATTCAAGGTTGTCGTGGTAATCCTATTAGAATTGGAACAACAAAACGAACTGAGCAGACAGCCAAGAGATGACAATTGTGGCTAGTTGGAGACGCAAAGGTAAGAAATCCAATGGGTGGGACACCATACATGTCCAAGTTGAAAACCAAGATAGAGTAAAGATGGAACGCTTTCAAAAAAGTAAATTTTTGAACTTTTCCTCAAGCTCTAAGAGTTACACGGTGAATGAGACAACCAGAAATCAACCTTAACTCAGCTGTAGATTTAAATTGAGACATTACAAAATATAGTTTTCACTTGACAACCCTTTCATGCTACTAAATTTCTTTTGAAATGTGCTCAATGGAGCGAATTCCCTCCAGCTGTATATCCTTAACCTTAAACTTATGCAATCAACCAGTTTGTCTTTCAAACTGATGTCACCTGCCTGGCATTTCAGCTTTCCAAAATTTCCACTCCCTCCAACCAACTAATTCCTGATCTTTATGTATTATATTCTTCAACACCTGCTGAAGTAAACATCAGCCAACACTGTCCAGAATTCATTTTACTAATCAGGCATAAATAATAAAACTCC
Organism: Chiloscyllium plagiosum; assembly: GCF_037043375.1. Lineage (NCBI taxonomy): Eukaryota > Metazoa > Chordata > Chondrichthyes > Orectolobiformes > Hemiscylliidae > Chiloscyllium > Chiloscyllium plagiosum. Next base: position 13,843,405 of record NW_028270161.1, on the reverse strand, counting down.
TTTAAGTAGATGCTGTGCAAAAGACTCCATCACAATTAGCTTCTTGTTTCTAGATTACTACTAATCCAGAGAGACAGACAGACACAGAGAGAGAGAGAGAGAGAGAGAGAGAGAGAGAGAGAGAGAGAGAGAGAGAGAGAGAAATAGAGAGAGAGAGAGAGAGAGAGAGAGAGAGAGAGAGAGAAAATCGGTCGTAGCTATAACCAGAAAGCTGCAAGAATCATAAGTCAACAGATCTAAATTCATGCTGTTGATTAACTCTTTGTACTCGTCCCCATTTGGGGATTGTAGAGACTCTCCATATTTTCCATGATACATTAGTAAACTAATCCTTTCTCAGTTGAAGTACAGAGTTCACGGTTGATGAAAAAACCCCTAGAAAATCACTGTTATAGCTCCTCAGATAGTTAAGACAGTCAACACACCACTTAACAATGAATGGCATCATTACAATCCAGAAGGTTTCACATATATAGAATCATAGAACACAGAAACTGACCGTTTGGTCCATGCTGACCATCTCAATAAGCAAATTCTTGAAAACCAAACGAAACATCAGTCACTGAGCTCCTTAAGCTTCGTGCTGGAAAAGGCGTCTATGTCGAAAGTCTGATAAGGACAGGATGAGATTTAACTTTGACAAGTCTTCGACAGCAATCTATTGACATGCTCGCACTCATGAAAGATCAGAGTTGCCAAGTGAGAATGGGAAGAAACTAAAGTCTTGACATCAACTACTGCTTGAGGAGCCAATTCAACTCTGCCACAACAATAATGTGGCAATGAAAAATGTCAGCCAATGCTGTTCACCCTGTTGTTTGGAATCAAAGCACACTGATCAAAGATCCTGCATCGTTTTTAATCGCAGCTTCTCAAATTGTAAACATTATCTGAACATCAGGTCAAAAAATTGGGGAATAATTCCAAAAATATCTTTTGAATATTACAACTCTCTTAACCTGCCTGTTTGTTTTGTATCCAAGATTTACATTTCCAATCATAACACTCAATCCTGGGTCTAACCAGGTAATTCTTTTTCTATTCAATGCCAACATTAACAGTTAATACTAATTTGGTTGCACAGACCTTGAAGTAATGTCTAAAGAAAAAAAAGGACTCAATTTGTCAACGATGCATCTGACATTCATCAGGACATTTCGCAAAAATACAAATTAAAGTGGAAAGCCACCACTTACACTGCAAGAGAGGCGAGTGCTGATTGGTTGGCAAGTGTTCACCAATAGGTGAAAGCGTTGCCACGTAGAGTTCACATATTAATCTTTATTACTATTTCACAGACAGGCATCTTTAATTTAGTTGGCCTGACCTGAGTGAAGGTGCCTGGTGTAAAATGTGAACAAAGCCTGACAGTTAACTGTCAATCAGCATGAATGGGTGCATTCTCCCAGGCAACACCTTTATTAAGGAGATTCCAGATATCAAATCATCAGCACACTGCTGTCATCTAATGTCTTCTTGTGTAATGTTCTGATGTGTGCAAAACTTGGACAAAAATTCTTTTTTCAGCAACATAATTTTGGGTAATCCAAGATGGAGGACGGGAAAAATTTCTGGCTGTAAGAGCTGCTCCTTTTTTTGAAATATTTTAGGTGTTGGAGGTGATTTCCTCGAATTCCAGGAGCAGCAATTACTGTTTCATTTTTTTTCCCCAAAGTTCCAAAACAAAGTCAAAACAACAGCAGTTTAAAAGGGAGAAGAGCAGACGAAGGAAGCACATGGTGAGGACAGTGCAGGAGAGAGAGACAACCTGCACAGTTACCGCCTTTGCTGTTTGAATTCGTGTATCGCTGGACATCGGAGTGCATCTGGGAAAATTAACAAACTGTGAATTTCACAACCAAACTTGGAGGATCCAATTTGGGCAAAGTTCACAGCACAGGATCAGATAAGTTAATTGTGGTTTTAAGTCTGTCCAAGAGCAAGGCTGTATTAGTGAGTACAGTGAGTTCTTTCTTGATTATATGTTTTTGGAGATAAGTCTCTTGATTAAACTTAAAATATAAGCCATAACTATTAATTTAACCTGGGGCAGTGTTTGTAGAGGAATAAGACGGTGTTATTTTCTGGGTCTGTAGATTGTGAAGGAGCAAAAATGGCCTTTGCAGTGATATGTACTTCTTGTCAGATGTGGGAGTTTAAAGAGAGTTTAAGGGTTACTGCGGATTATATCTGCCATAAATGCTGCTGGATGTGAATCTTATCAGATCGAATGGATCGGTTGGAGAGACAGATAGAAGCGATGAGGAGTTTGCAACAGCAACAGTATGTGATGGATGGCAGTTATAGGAAGGGGGGAAAGTCTCAGATACAGTCACATAGATGGGTTAACTCCAGGAAGGGTAAGAGAGGTAGGCAGCTAGTGCAGGAGTCTTTTGTGGATATACCCATTTCAAACAGGTATGCTGTTTTGTAAAATGTAGGACGTGATGGATTCTCAGGGGAACGTAGCACGAACAGCCAAGTTTCTGGTATTGACACTGGCTCTAATGCAACGAGGGGTATGTCGGGTTCCAAGAGATCAATTGTGTTAGGGGATTCTGTAGTCCGAGGTACAGACAGACGTTTCTGTGGCCACCAGCAAAAAAAATCAGAATGGTGTGTTGTTTCCCTGGTGCCAGGATCAAGGATGTCTCAGAGGGTGCAGAATGTTCTCACGGGGGAGAGTGGCCAGCAAGAGGTCAGTGTCCACATTGGAACCAACAACATTGGAAAGGAAAAGGTTGAGACTCTGAAGGGAGATTACAGAGAGTTAGGCAGAAATTTAAAAAGGAGGTCCTCAAGGGTAGTAATATCTGGATTACTCCCAGTGCTACGAGCTAGTGAGGGCAGGAATAGGAGGATAGAGTAGATGAATACATGGCTGAGGAGCTGGTGTATGGGAGAAGGATTCACATTTTTGGATTATTGGAATCACTTTTGGGGTAGACATGACTTGTACAAGAAGGACGGATTGCACCTAAATTGGAAGGGGACTAATATACTGGCAGGGAAATTGGGAGGATTTAAACTACTAAGGTGGGGGAGTGGGACCCAGGGAGATAGTGAGGAAAGAGATCGATCTGAGATGGGTACAGTTGAGAACAGAAGTGAGTCAAACAGTCAGGACAGGCAGGGACAAGGTAGGACAAATAAATTAAACTGTATTTATTTCAATGCAAGGGGCCTAACAGGAAAGGCAGATGAACTCAGGGCATGGTTAGGAACATGGGACTGGGATATCATAGCAATTACAGAAACATGGCTCAGGGATGGGCAGGACTGGCAGCTTAGTGTTCCAGGATACAAATGCTACAGGAAGGATAGAAAAGGAGGCAAGAGAGGAAGGGGAGTGGCATTTTTGATAAGGGATAGCATTACAGCTGTGCTGAGGGAGGATATTCCCAGAAATACATCCAGGGACGTTATTTGGGTGGAACTGAGAAATAAGGAAGGGATGATCACCTTTTTGGGATTGTATTATAGACCCTCTAACAGTCAGAGGGAAATTGAGAAACGAGAACTCTGTGGGAAGCTCGGGCCTCTTGCTGAGATATCTGTATCATCAATAGTCACAGGTGAGGTGCCGGAAGACTGGAGGTTGGCAAACGTGGTGCCACTGTTTAAGAAGGGTGGTAAGGACAAGCCAGGGAACTATAGACTGGTGAGCCTGACCTTGGTGGTGGGCAAGTTGTTGGAGGGAATCCTGAGGGACAGGATGTACAAGTATTTGGAAAGGCAAGGACTAATTCGGGATAGTCAACATGGCTTTGTGCATGGGAAATCATGTCTCACAAACTTGATTGAATTTTTTGAAGTAACAAAGAAGATTAATGAGGGCAGAGCAGTAGATATGATCCGTATGGACTTCAGTAAGGCGTTCGACAAGGTTCCCCATGGGAGACTGATTAGCAAGGTTAGATCTCATGGAATACAGAGAAAACTAGCCATTTGGATACAGAACTGGCTCAAAGGTAGAAGACAGAGGGTGGTGGCGGAGGGTTGGTTTTCAGACTGGAGGTTTGTGGCCAGTGGAGTGCCACAAGGATCGGTGCTGGCTCCTCTACTTTTTGTCATTTAGATAAATGATTTGGATGCTAGCATAAGAGGTATGGTTAGTAAGTTTGCAGATGACACCAAAATTGGAGATGTAGTGGACAGCAAAGAGGGTTACCTCAGATTACAACAGGATCTGGACCAGATGGGTCAATGGACTGAGAAGTGGCAGATGGAGTTTAATTCAGATAAATGCGAGGTGCTGCATTTTGGGAAAGCAAATCTTAGCAGGACTTATACACTTAATGGTCAGGTCCTAGGGAGTGTTGCTGAATAAAGAGACCTTGGAGTTCAGGTTCATAGCTCCTTAAAACTGGAGTCGCAGCTAGATAGGATAGTGAAGGCGGCGTGTGGTATGCTTTCCTTTATTGGTATGAGTATTGAGTACAGGAGTTGGAAGGTCATGTTGCAGCTGTACAGGACATTGGTTAGGCCACTGTTGGAATATTGTGTGCAATTCTGGTCTCCTTCCTATCGCAAAGATGTTGTGAAACTTGAAAGGGTTCAGAAAAGATTTACAAGGATGTTGCCAGGGTTGGAGGATTTGAGCTACAGGGAGAGGCTGAACAAGCTGGGGCTGTTTTCCCTGGAGCACCGGAAGCTGAGGGGTGACCTTATAGAGGTTTACAAAATTATGAGGGGCATGGATAGGATAAATAGACAAAGTCTTTTGCCTGGGGTCGGGAAGTCTTTTGTCTGGGGTCGGGAACTAGACGGCATAGGTTTAGGGTGTGAGGGGAAAGATATAAAAGAGACCTAAGGGGCAACATTTTCACGCACAGGGTGGTACGTGTATGGAATGAGCTGCCAAAGGAAGTGGTGGAGGCTGGTACAATTGCAATATTTAAGAGGCATTTGGATGGGTATATGAATAGGAATAGTTTGGAGGGATATGGGCCGGGTGCTGGCAGGTGGGACTAGATTGGGTTGGGATATCTGGTCGGCATGGACTGGTTGGGCCAAAGGGTCTGTTTCCATGCTGTACATCTCTATGACTCGAAATGAAAAGATTGCTTGTGAACAGATGTTGCTGGAAACGTTGTATGTGTATCTATAGCTGCTTGGAAATCTATTTCACCATTTCTAAAGAATATTTCTCCCTTGCTACTATCTTTATAATTAGGAGGTGGAGAGCTAGCTTGGCTTCCAGTATCTGCCGTTTTGATTTGGTCTCTAACTGTCTTTATAATAGTCATTTGCTGCTTTACCAAACTGTTAACTGTGGGGGTGGAGATAGTGGCCGGAGGGGGAACCTTATTTTAAAATATGAAGCAAGTTCCTTCCAACATGGTCACAAAACCTGCTTGTGCAGAGACATATTGGAATAAAACAAAGAATGGCAGAAACTGGAAATCTGAAACAAAGACAAACATTGCTGCAGAAACTCAGCTCTGGCAGCATCTTGGGTGGGATTGGGGGGGGGGTGGAGACAGTATCCAGTTTCGATTCCAGTATCCCTTCATCGGAAATGTAAGCAATATGAAGGAGGTAGTACGTACACTGAAGTTGAAGGTTTTTCTCGTTGGGGAAGAATGAGTGAATAGATCACTCACATCGGTTGAGTGGTTCAGAATAAAATGGTTCAGAAATCTCAGTGCAACATGATTTATTCCACAAGATAAAATTGTTTTTCTTTGTATTTGATTACATTGTTGTCCTTCAAAAACCATCCTTAAGAGGAGAATTCAATAATGTTTTAATATGCTGACAAACTCGTAAACTTCAATAAGCAACTTATTTTGTAACTGTGCTGAAACTTCAAGATAAAGGGGAAGGGGGAAGAAAGGATTTTCCAGTCATACGTAAAGGGGCCCTCCCTAGTTTACCACAACATGACAAATATACCCCCCCGAGCTTCCAAAAATTGCAGGATTGTGGTGTTCTGCCCTGTTTGGGGAATTGTGGCTAGCTGCCGTCTCAGGCTGGAGCTGTTCTAACACTAGCTGCACGCAGCAAATCAGGATTCCATCGTTGTAAAGTTAATTTTCTAGCCAGCAAATAAAAATGTCAGTTATTTGGCATGTTATCTCAATGCTCATGGAACATTCTGGTGAAGAATGTGAACTGTCCTGCATTCGAGTTGGTAAAACACTCAGATGAAAAGCAGAATTAGCACTTTTTTTTTCAATTGCTGAATTGTTCACTTCCTTGGTTACTGACTTTAAAAAAAAACATACCGACTTCAATTAAATTAGTTTTACTCAAAAAAGTTGCAATTGCTCGTCCTGAGCCCGGTATCAGCAGGTTCCAATGGACAATGCCACGCAGGAAAAACTAATGACAAGGTTGGGAAAAAGCTAAAAACCACACAGACAACGCAAGTTCTGGAAAATTCAGAGTGACGGTCATTTTCCCTCAAAGAGTAGCAACAAAACGGTGAGCAAAGGCCAAAGAAATGCAATTGTATTTCAAGAACGGTATAAAAGACGTCAAAAGCCAAGAACAAGCAAGTTGCATCTCATTCAGCAATGGTCAATTTTGCCACTAAAACATGTAACTCTCGATAAAGTAATTAAAGAGAAGCAGTTTCCAATGGCAGAAGAGTCTGTAACGAAGAGCCACAAATTTGGAGGCTACTGCTAAAAGAACCGGAGGTGACAAGAGGGAACAAAAATATATTTGACCTAATACGTGGTGGTGAACTGCCCTAGCTGAAAAAGCATAGGAGAGACAGGTTCAACAACAAATTAAAAAAAAAACACTTGGGTAACTGCTTCAGGAAGCAAAGCATGCTGGTCCAACAGAAAACAGGTGAGGGCCTTTTCAAACAGAACATACGTACAATGGGCCGAACAGCCACTATGTGAGATTTCATGGACGATTGGTAATTCTAGACCATTAGATATTTAGGCGGCACAGTGGTTAGCACTGCTGCCTCACAGTGCCAGTAGACCTGGGTTCAATTCCACCTCGGGCAACTGTCTGTGTGGAGTTTGCACATTCTCCCCGTGTCTGCGTGGGTTTCCTCTGGGTGCTCCTGTTTCCTCCCACAGCCCAAAAATGTGCAGGTTAGGTGAATTGGTCATGCTAAATTGCCCGTAGTGTAAGGTGAAGGAGTAAATGTAGGGGAATGGGTCTGGGTGGGTTGCTCTTCAGAGAGTCGGTGTGGACATGTTGGGCCGAAGGGCCTGTTTCCACACTAAGTAATCTAATTTAATCTAATCTTCATATGCAACATGGGCTGGTTCTGGATCAATGTTCCAACTCAACTACTTACTTAAAAAAGGTAGCACCAAAATTCTGAGTGCAAAGAAAGAAATGAGATTGCTTTAAGTGGGGGAGAATACAATAAAAATCAAGAGTCACTCTTTCTGAATAGAAAGCCATGTTGCCAAAGTGTGCTGTCTTGTGCTCATCAGGATAAATGCAAGAATGCCAAATTTCAAATGCTCACAACAATTTATAATGCTCTTATACTTCTCTGCTCCACTATTCCTGTGATCACCTGTACCGTAGCATATTGGCAATTGTCCCAATGACTGCGATGTAACAAAAATAAAGCTGATTAAAACTAAGTAACCATTAAACTGTTGGGTAGATGTGAAGACCCAACTGGTTCACTCACATCCTGTTTAAAAGGGAAGTAAGGCTGTTACCTTTCCTGGGTCTGGCGAAAATGCCAACCTAGTTGACTCAGCTTTTCTCCCAAGAGGCCTTGACAAATTAACTGCTGGATTAAGCTGCTGAAGCAATTCAAAAAAGCGGCCCTAACAGCACCTTTTGAGCAACTGGGGCATTCTAAGTGAACACCAGTGGCAGCCATGACTGAGAAGCATGACCCACACAGGGTGCCAGAATCACTTTGAACTAACTGGTTGTCAGCTGTACAAATCTTCTCTTATTGTACAAGCAGTGGTACGGGAAGCAGCACTACTTCTGACCTGAGCTAAAAGAATGGAGGTGCATGTTACGTGCAGGTGGGCATGTACACGGATCCAGAGTCAGGCAAGATGCATTCGCCTGTCCTCTGCACCCTCATTCTCTGTCAAAGGGAACGAATGCCACAAACACAAAAGGGTCACATGGCAATTGTACAAAGTGCATGGGGGCACCTCATTTGGTGCTGTACGCCAAAGGATCTGCCTCAGAACAGCAGAAGAAATGTTTATGAAAGCTCAGGTTTGTGCCATAAGTTGTATAAAAGAAACACTAACTTTTGAAACAAATGGCAAGTAATTTGCAAGAACAAGGGAGGTGACAGGAAATGAGCAAAACACAGCCTCGATAAGATCAAAATTCTGCTTAATTTTGCAAATTGAAGGAGGAAATCAACGACAATATTTTAAACCGAGCATCTCATGTTAACCGTACGAAGGTGCGGACCTTATTGGAAACATTTTCTATTTGGCCATCAAAAGTCTCCAGATGCTTGCACGTGTTAATCTGCTCCCATTTCCACAAGTCACGTTTCAGTATCAGTTTGAAAGTATCTCCAACATCAACACGCAGAGTTTAGTTCAGGGCTCATTGTTAAAAGGACCAAAAAAAAGCTTAGATCAGTATTAAAGAGAGCTTTCATAAACACAATTACCCTCAGGGCTCTTATGGTGCAGTGGTAGTGGCATAAACTCTGGGCCAGGAGACCTGGCTTCTAGACCCACCTGCTCCACAGGTGTGTCATAACATCTCTGAAAAGCTTAATGAGAACTATAAACTGAGAAGCAAATATGTAAGGAGATCTCAGATAGGTGTAAGAAAAATACGGTTATAATGGTTGGGGATTTTAACTTAACAAAACAGTGTTAAAGCCTTGGATGGGGAGGAATTTGTTATTCTTGCTCAGTATGTAGATGTTCCTACTAGAGAAGGGCAAGTGATTGAGGTTTTAGTGGGGGTGTACTTTGGGGCAAGTGGTCATTATTCTATTAATTTTAAAATAGTTGTGGAAAAAGATAGAACTGATCTAAAATTTGAAGTTCTAAATTGGAAAGAGGCCTATTTTGACAGTATTGGGCAAGAACTTTCAAAAGTTGATTGGGGACGGATATTCGCAGGTAAAGGGACGGCTGGAAAGTAGGAAGCCCCTTCAAAAATGAGATAACGGGAGTTCAGAGACAATATGTTCCTGTTAGGGTGAAAGGCAAGGCTGGTAAGTGTAGGGAATGCTGGATGACTAGAGAAATTGAGGTTTTGGTCAAGAAAAAGGGGGCATACATCAGGTTTGACAAATGGGATCAAATGAATCCCTAGAAGAGTATAAAAGGCAGTAGGAGTATATTCAAGAGGGAAATGAGGAGTCAGGAGATATCTTTGGCCAACATAGCGTTAAGAATAATCCAAAAGGATACTGTAAATACATTAAGGGTAACTGGGGAGAGAATAGGACTGTTAAAAATCAACCAGGCCATGTTGAATCACAGGAGATGGGTGAGATGCTGAACAAATACTTTGCATCAGTATTACCTGTACAGAAGGACATGAAAGCTTGGGAACTTGGGGCAATAAATAGTGATGTCTTCAAAAGAATTCATATTACAGAATTGAGGTGCTGGAGGTTTTAAAATGCGTAAAAATAGATAAATTCCCAGGACCTGATCAGGTATTTCCCAGAACTTTGTGGGAAGCTAGGGAAGTGATTTCTAGGCTACTTGCTGAGATATTTCTTGCATCGAATACCACAGGTGAGGGGCCAGAAGACCAGAGGTTAGCTAATGTGATCCTTTATTTAAACAAGGCAGTAATGAAAAGATAGGGATCTGTAGACTGGTGAGCTTTATGTCAATGGTGGGTAAGTTACCGGAGGGGGATTCTAAGCAACAGGATTTACATGCATTTAGAAAGGTAAGGACTGATTAGGGATAATCAACATGGCTTTGTGCGTAGGAAATAGTGCATCACTAACTTGATTGAGTTTTTTTGAAGAAGTGACAAAGATTAGTGAAGATTATCTGGACTTCAGCAAGCTGTTCAACAAGACTTCGCATGGTAAACTGGTTAGTCAGGTTAGATCACATGGAATCCAGGGTGAGCTAGGCAATTAGATAAAAAATTGGCTTGAAGGTAGAAGAAAGAGGGTGGTGGTAGAGGGTTGTTTTTCAGACTGGAGGCCTGTGGCCAGTGGCGTCCAACATGGATAAATTCTAGGTCCAGTGCTTTTTGTCATTTATATAAATGGTCTGGATGTGAATACAGGTACGGTTAGTAAGTTTGCAGATGCCCTTTAAACAGGTGGTGTAGTGGACAGTGAAGAAGATTATCTCAGAGTACAATGAGATCTTGATCAGTTGGGCCAATGGGCCAAGGAGCAGCAGATGGAGCTTAGATTAGATAAATGTGAGGTGTTGCATTTTGCTAAGGCACACCAGGGCAGGACTTATAGTTAGTAGTAGGGCCCTGGGAAGTGTTGCCGAACAAAGAGACCTAGGGGTGCAAGTGCATAGTTCCTTGAAAGTAGTCGCAGGTTGACAGGCTGGTGAAGAAATTATTTGGCATGCTTACTTTCATTGGTCAGAACACTGAGTTTAGGAGTTGGGATATCATGTTGCGGCTGTACAGGACATTGGTGAGGTCACTTTCGTAATATTGCATTCAATTCTGGTCACCCTTCTATAGGCAGGAAATTGTCAAACTTCAGGGTGCAGAAAAGGTTTAAGAATGTTGCAGGGACTGGAGGGTTTGGACTATAGGGAGAGGCTGAATTGGCTGGAGCTATTTCCCCAGGAACATGAGAGGCTGAGGGGTGACCTTATAGAGGTTTATAAAATCATGAGGGGCTGGGATAGGACTAACAGCCAAGGTCATTTGCCCAAAGTAAAAGAGTCCAAAACTAGTGGGAATAGGTTTAAGGTGAGAGAGGAAAGATTTAGAAAGGACCTAAGGGGCACCTCTTTCATGCAAGAGGATCGTGCGTGTATGGAACGAACTGCCAGAGAAAGTGGTGGAGGCTGGTACAATTACAACATTTAAAAGGCATCCAGATGGTTATATGAATAGGAAGGGCTTAGAGGAAACTGGGTCAAGACTGGGATGTCGGGTCGGTGCAGAGGAGAGGGACTAAAAGGGTCTGCTGTTGTAGGACTCTTAAAATAGGACACAATGGTAACATTGTGATGTGGGCATCATAACCTTGACTCAGTGGAGATTCATTTACAAGTTTTGTCTTTTGAAGGATACAAATACAACACTAGGCTTATTAAATCATTTCAGCAACTGCTCTTAATGCCAATGCAAATCGCATTATGCACGGCCATCCCTCCTTCTGTGTGGTAGATAGTGCGTTGATGTTATGTTCTGATTATGGAATAGTAGTCATGCCCCTTTCGTATGGTAAAGATACTGGTTGCTAATGCAGTCATAGGGTCATTTTTGTCGAATGAAGTGTACCACGTTCAAATGTGGGGTAGGGTATGGTTGGTTTTCCAAAGACCAGGCCAGGAGGTGACCATAAAGAACGCAGTGTGACTGAATTGTGCACTGCCAGTCGGTACAGAGAGAAACTCCAGTCAGATACACTCACTCCTCTCATCTCCTTTCAAAATTAGTGCATTAAAAGCTTGAAGCAGCACAAGGTAAATCATGATTCAAGCTGTAAAGCTTGTTGAAGGAGTCGGATACCACAAACTTGCCTAAGGCCCTGAACATCTAGGGCTTTACCACTAACCCATGATTCAACCACAACACATTCACTACCCTGCTTTTCAAAACGTTCTCTCTCTCTCACCCATTCCAGCCACCTGCATCATCTAATCGACTCGGGTTTCTTACTTGGCATCAACTTATTTCCCCCACTTCTGCTTGGAGTGCTCAGTGATTTCTGCTGCACAAGAGGCAAAGCACTGCTGAACAGTGAAAACAACAATGCAAGAGCGTTTACCCCTCCCTACCCAAACAGAGGGCTGAAAGGTGCCCATAACTGAGCCAAATCAGCACAGCGACAAAACAGGCAAAAAGGTCATGGAATACATCAGCAGTACTCTCTGTACCAGACGGTGTGAGATTTGCATCGCAAACTGTCCCCAGTTATTTAAATCACTGAATTTAAATAATCTCCGGCCTAACCGTTGTAATGAGAGCTAACAATGGGAGGTGGCATCTTACAGGCCCCATGGATGTGCCACCTTGCTCATTGACCGGTGACTTCGAGCCAATTTGGGTGGTGGTGGTGCTGCCACCAGGATCTTCATGGCAGCAGATGGGCCCTAGGCTACAGGCCTAGCAGGTCATGGGCTAGTAAAACCTCTTTGACCAACTTCCACCCTCCCTGCCCCGTCCAACCCAGACAACAGGCCATCCTCCAAGAGACTGCCTCCTCCCTCACTCTCCCTTTACTGTAACAATCCAGCAGCTGAGGCCTCCAATAAGTTCTCCGAGATTTTCAATCAGCAGGGGACCTCATGTTGTCAATGCCACTGCAGTAGCCAGCTCTCACCAGTGGGAGGGCTCCAGATGTGACAAGTTGGCCAACTCCGACCCGTATCATCTCTACAATAGGTTGACGCTTGGCACAAAAAGGTACCATGTGACCAAACTGAGACCTCTGACCGAGGGGGAACCTGCAGATGACCCTGACTCACTCTCATAGGGTTGGAGACAAAGTGGGACCTTATTCTGCAACCAACTTTCACCAACGTGGAATGAGAAGAGAGAAGCTGACCCATCCTGTGGCCCAATTAATTCTTAGACCATAAGACCATTACAGACTGGAGCAGCAGTAGGTCATTCAGCCCATTGAGTCTGGCCCACCATTCAATAGGATCATGCCTGACCTGATAATCCTCAACTCCATTTTCCTGCCCTCTGATTGCAGTTACTGATTGCCCCACCAATTAAAACTCTGTCTCTGCCTTGAATATATTTAATGACCCTTCAGCAAAGAATTCCAGAATCATACAGGAGAAATTCATCCTCAGCTCTCTCTCTCTGTGTGACCCATTGTACTGAGATTATACCCTCTGGTCCGGGACTGTCCCATAAGGGGAATTAGCCTTTCTGCAACTTCAGGTTCCCCAAGAATCGTGCACATTTCAATAAAGGTCACCTCCTATTCTTCTATATTCCAATGAGAACAACCCAATCTACACAACCTCGCCTCACGAGACAGTCCCTCCAAATCTAGCATCAACCTGACGTACCTTCTTTCAACTGCCTTGAAGCAAAGGGGTTCAAAACTACTCAGTTTGGTATCATGCAAATATTTAGAAAAATATGGATTGCAGGTGAATAATGTGGAGGCAAGTTCAAGGATTTATGTGCTGTCAGTAACAGGTCAGGCTTCCATACGAGTGATTCTAGTCAGGCTGCTGCCCTGACACCTGCAAAAGAAATCCAGGCGGTACTGCAGAATCAGAAACTCGAAGCACAGAGCTCAACAGAAAA
>NW_028270161.1:13757537-13827537 GCF_037043375.1 Chiloscyllium plagiosum | reverse complement strand
GTGAAAAGAATTGAAGTTTGTCCAACCTCCCCTTATCGCTAATACACTCCAATCCAGGCACTATCCTGGTAACCCTGTTTTGCACCCTCTCCAAAGCCTCCACATCATTCCCATAGTGCAGTGACCAGAACTGCACACAATACTCCAATTCTTTCCCAACCAATGTCTTATGCAGTTGCAAGGTGACTTGCCAACATTTATATTCAATGCACTCATTGATAAAGGCAGGCATACCAAATGCCTGCTTTACCACCTTATCTCTTTATATTGCCACTTTTGGGGAGCTAAACTTGTACCCAGAGATCCCTCTGTATAACAATATTCCCAAGGATCCTGCCACTTCACACTTTCCTCTTGTACCTGATCTCCCAAAATGCATCATCTCACAATTGACTGAATTTAACTCCATCTGCCATTTCTGTGCCCAACCTTCCAACTGATCTATATCCTTTTGATATCCTTCATCACTACACGTAACTCCACCAATTTTCATGCCATCTGCAAACTTGCTCATCAAACCACCTATACTCGCATCCACATCATTTAAATATATTACAAACAGAGGTACTAGCACTGATCCATGTTGAACACCAGTGGCCATAGACCTCCAGTCAGAAAAATGCTTCTCCATAGCCAGCCTGTATTCTATGAGCAAGTAAACTTTGTGTCCAACTTACCAACTCACTGTGAATCCCATGTGATTTGATCTTCTGGGCCAGCTAACAAAGAAGGACTTTGTCAAATGCTTTAATGACATAGGTTGACATGACAGGGTACATGGGGGCATGGAGGCTGCAGTATAGGTTGGCATAGGGCAAGTGGGAAGCATAGGGTGGGTACAGGTCATTAGGTACCACAGATGGAATATGAAGGGTAAGAGGAACCAGGGGTGGGGTAAGGGCGTGGGGTTGAGGTGAGGAGCTAAGAGCAGGAGGGTTGTGCGTTCTATGTTTGAAAGGAAACTTGGGATAGTGTCAGAGTCCCCCAAGGCAACTTCCATTTCCGGTAACCCCCCCCCTCCACCCAGGAACTGACAGCCATCGTTGCCCTTCCAACGTCACCCCCACTCCAACTGAAAAATGAGTACGGACAGCCAATTGTAAATGGTTAGGTTGGTGAAGCTGAGGATTCTGGAAGTTCATCCACATACTGTGAACACATTTAAAAGTAAAAAGCACCTCTAAAAGGTGGGACCTAAAACCAGGCTTCCTGGTGTAGAGGTAGGGATACTATCACCCATGCCACAACAGACTGAATAATTCAGACACTGAGATCCAAGGGATACAGGTAATGGGTGGGCATGTGGGGTCAGGATTAATTATCATGCGTGCTACTGAATAGCAGCAGAAGCACATGGGCTACACTACCTACCTTTGTCTCAAACTTGATGGAGATATCTTGAAAAGGTGACCAAAAGGATCGATGAAGGCACAGCAGTAGAAATTGTCTACATGGACTTTAGCAAGGCCATCGACAAGGTTCCGCATGGTAGACAGCTTAGCAAGATTGTCTCACATGAGATCCGGGGGAGCCAGCCAATTGGGTACACTACTGTCTTGTTGGTAGGAGACAGACAGTGATGGTAAAGGGTTGTTATTCAGGCTGGAGGCCTGTGACCAGTGGTGTGCTGCAGGGATTTGGGCTGAGTCCCTGTTGTTTGTTATTTACATAAATGATTTAGATCAGAACGTACAAGGTATGGTTGGTAAGTTTGCCGATGACACCAAAATTAGTGGTATAGTGGTAGTGAAGGTGGTTATCTAAGAGGAAAACCAGGGCTTGATCAAGTGAGCCAGTGGGCCGAGGTGTGGTGGATGGTGTTTAATTTAGGTAAATGTGACATGTTAAGACAAACCAAGGCAGGAATTATAGAGTTAATGGTAGGACACTGGGGAGTGTTGCTGAACAGACAGACCTCAAGTTGCAGGTACACAGTTCCTTGAAAATGGAGTACAGGAGTTGGGACGTCATGTTATGGTTGTACAAGACAATGGTAAGGCCACATTTGGAGTAGTGTACACAGTTCTGGGTGTCCTGCTATAGGAAGGATCTGGAAAGGGTGCATAAAGATTTACAAAGGTGATACGGAGACTGGAGGGTCTGAGTTACAAAGAGAGCCTGAACAGGCTGGGACATTTTCTTTATGGAGCGTAGGAGACTTTATAGAGGTTTATAAAATCATGAGGGACATTGATAAGGCGAACAGCCAAGCTCTTTCCCCCGGGATAAGGGGGTCCAAAACTTGACAGGATAGGTTTAAGGTGAGAGGGGAAAGATTTAAAAGGGACCAGAGAGTGTAATGTTTTTCATGCAGAGTGTGGTGCATAAATGGAATGAGCTGCCAAAGGAAGTGGTAGAGGCTGGTACAATCACGACACTTAAAAGACACTTGGACAGGTACATGGATAGGAAAGATGCAAAGACAGGCAATGGGACCAGTTCAGTTTAGGAAATCTGGTCAACGTGGAGGAGTTGCTGTTCCTGTGCTTCACCACTGTTTCTATACACTATCACAAATTATTCTCCAAGTTATTCTGAACAGAGAATCCTACATTTATCAGCCTCGACACACAAGATCCCCATCAGCAAACCTGGCCCTAGATGTTTGTTCCTTTACCTGGATTCAGGAATAAATGATGGGATGGTTTAGCTTTATTCAGGCAGAGTTCACATGCTGTCATCCATCAGGGTCAACAAAAGAATCACAGCAGTAACTCATGTTATTATGCCAGGGTAATGTTTACTGGCACAAGTGGGAAAGTTTGATAAATGAGCTCACCAAAAAGTTTAACAACAAATTAATTCTGCTCACTTGAATCTCTTTATTTTTGTATTTTCAGTAAATGCTCAAAAAACCCAATGCAGCCAATTCTCCTTCCGCACGCGTCCACACCCCAGTTTTAAGGAAATCACTCGACTAGTCAGTGCAGCTTGCTTCTGATGCAGGCTGCAAACTTTCCCCGCCTACAAACTCCAGTAAAGAGCATACAGGACAGCACTGACACCAAAGTCAATTTGCATCATCTTTACCCCAGAGAGTTGTGGACAGTCAGTCATCAAATATTTTCAAGACTGAGACCAAGACACTGTTTTGGGTTATTTTAATCAACCTGTTCAGAGATGTCATAATGCAATAGGGAGGCAACAACATTGCGGTATTATTGCTCGACCCAGGTAGTGTACTGGGAACACAGGTTCAAGTTTTGCCATAGCAGTGGGTAGAATTTGAACTCAATAAAAATCTGGAATTTGGAGTCTCATGATGACCAGGAATCCAACGTCAGAAAAAAAAACTCATCTGGTTCACCAACACCCTTTAGGGAAGGGCATCTGTAATCCTTACCTGATCTGGCCTTCAAGTGACCCCCCCAGACCCACAGCCAAGGGTTCTTAACTGCCCTCGGGGTAATGAGGGATGGACGATAAATACTGGCCTAGCCAGTGACACCCACAGACAGTGAGCGAATAGAAAAAGACCCACTGAGCAGATGGGACTGAAACTAGACCTCCCGGTTTTGAGATTAAAAATACAACTACTGGCAGAATAGCTTGGACATTGAGATCCAATGGATATGGGAAATGGGTGGGACCAGAATTGATGATCATCTAGTGGTCTACTGAACAGGAGTGGAAGTGCACGGGCTAGGCAGCCTCATTTGCCGTATGTTATCACAAATCTTTGTCCAATAGTTATGTTGAACATGGAAGATTCTATTTTACATAACAGCATTCTAAATAGAAACAAAAATGCATATAATAGGATTGGATGTGATAAAATTCCAGCCAGATGTCTGACAAATGTGAAGGTTTGACTGTTACAATCTGAGAATCCTTCTTAACAAGGTGTTGGTAGAGATAAGCTCACACAGAGTCTTTCACTGGTTCAGAGCTCGGGGGCCTGGATTCAAGGCCCACCTGCTCCAGGACGTGTGGGTAATAACACATCTGAACAGGTTGACAAGAAAGATATCCAGAGTCTTTCACAACCTCTGAACATCCTGAAGTAATTCACAGTCAGTGTTCTCACGTAGGGAATGCAGCAACCCGAGCCACTGTTCCTTCGGTTGTATTACTCACCACATGACAACAAACAGGCAATGTGATAATTTGCGTGTTGTGGGAGGGATAAATATTGACCAGGATCTTGAAGGCAACCTCTCTGCGGTCCTTCAGAATACTGCCTTCAACCTCCAGAGGGGCAGATGTGACCTCAGTCTGACATCGCAAAAAACAGAGTCGGTCATGTCTCTAAAAAAGTAATTGGACATGGGTTTTCATAAAAGCTAACAGGTTTTCAGGATTATGGAAAAAAGATTGGATATAGGTTGAATTGGATAGCTCTTTCAGCGAGATGGCACAGTGGCCTCTACCTATAAAGAATACATATGGTTTTAAATCTTTCAAAGAGCCTATTTTGTACTTAATCATATCAAAGCCATAATCTTGAAATGACATCATTTCCAAATTCCTCTGATATAATGCTCCATTGGCTAGCCTTTTACTATCCATGAAGTTGAACTTGTCCAAAACTCACCTTCTAACAATTACGCACCCATCACTTATCACCCTTCCAGGCCAACACCGTCTCCTTGTATACAAGACTAAATGGGGAGTGTTCACCTTTGTATTGAAGTACTGTTATGACACAGACTTCTCACACCATGGGAATTTCCCAGTCACACACTGCTGCTCAGCCTCTGGCCTCTTGAAGATCCCTGACCTGGTCAAACCCCAGATTGTAGCTGGGCCTCAGTTTCAAACTCCTCCAAAAATCTCATCCCCCACTGGCAATGGTCACCCTCCCAATGGTTGCTTCTCGAGTTTTTAATACTTTGATACCTCAGGACATATTTCTATTTTAATGGCCAGGCAAAAGGAAATCTTTGGTGCTGCTGCATGTGTCACCGTTTTTATTGGAAGAGATTTTACAACAACTGGTCTCATTTTGGGTGAATCAGGGAAACTCCAACCCATTCCGGAACAAAACAAAGCTGAACTCTTCATGTGGACGCACTGGTTAGAAAGGCCCAACAATGTCTCTTCTTACTCAGGCAGCTGAGGAGATTTGGCATGACAGCGAATATCCAACTTTTATAGGTGCGCCATCGAGAGCACTCTGTCTGGATGTATCACTACCTGGTATGGTAACTGTACCATTCAAGATCGGAGACAGTTACAGTGACTGGTGAACTTGGCCCGGACAATCACAAAGGCCAACCTCCCATCTATGGAATCCATCCAGCAGGCCCGCTGTCAAGGAAAGGCCGCCAGCATTCTCAAAGATCCATCCCACCCTGGCAATGTTTTTCCACAACCTCTACCATCGGGGAGAAGGTACAGGAACCTGAACACACTCACCAGCCGGTGTCGAAACAGTTTCTACCCTACTGTTGTTAGAATACTGAATGGACTCACAAACGGTTAACATTCGCCTGTACCTGTGTTTTTGTTTTTGCCGCTGTTTACCTATTATTTACTATCTATGCTACTTAACTCTGGTGATCTGCCTGTATTGCTCACAAGACAAAACTTTTCACTGTGCCTCAGTACACGTGACAATAAATTCGATTCAATTCAAATCTGGGAGGCACCATTTGGAATCACTAAGATGAAGGAGATAGCTGCAGGTATAGACCAACCAGCTTCTGCCTACCCTGCCACTCAGTAATGGCTGATCTGCTGTTGACCTAGGGTCCACTTTCCTGTCCATTCTCCGTGACGCTACTCCCCTAATCCGATAGCACGGGATGCGGCTACGAACTGAAATGCTCAAAAGGAAGAATCCATTTCAGCCCATTCATCTTCTGTTATCACACAGCACTGAAAATGTTCCCTTTTCCAGCACAGACCAAATTTCCACTTGCGAGTTACTATTGCTTACACCTTGAAAGATAACACAGTAGACCATCAAAAGCTCACTGTACACATCAATCCCTTCACCTTCCAATGCTTCCTCCCACAGGGGTTCAGAGGTGGTGTGCCAGGACATTGCCTGAGATAGTACAACTGATCGACAAGGAGAAATGAGACAACTGCTTTCAACTGATCAAGGCATAATAATCAGATTATGCGGGGTATCCAAGTAGGGAGCAGCTAAACCCCTTAGTTGAGGGGTCAATCACTACCAGATATAGTTTTAGGGTAAGGGGCAGGAGATTCAGAGTGGATTTGAGAAAAAATAAACTTCAAGCATGGTGGGAATCTGGAATGCACTGCCGGGGAAGGTAGTGGTGGCTGGAAACTTTACAACCTGGAGAAGGTGAGACAAAAATAGAAATTGCTGGAAAAGCTCAGCTGGTCTGGCAGCATCTGTGGAGAGAAACATTTCGGGTCGAGTGACCCTTCCTCACAACTGACCCGAAACATTAACTCGGATTTCTCTCCGCAGATGCTGCCAGACCTGCTGAACTTTTCCAGCAATTTCTATTTTTGTTTCTGATTTACAGCATCTGCAGCTCTTTCGGTTTTTATTTAACCTTTAAAAGGTATCTGGATGAGCACATGAAATATAACTTTCAAGGATACGGGACAAGTGCAGAAAATTGGGGATTAGTGTGCCTTTCATGGTGGTTATTGCTGGAGCAGATTCAATGGACCGAAGGGCCTTTTCCTGCTTGTACGTCTCTCTGCCCTTTGGTTCTCCCTCAGGTTATTGATCAGAACAGATATGTCAGTGCTACAATACATTTTCTGACCTTAGCCTAACCTTCACAATAGTCTAATGTAGAAAATCATGTGCACACGTACTGATTTCTTTTACCATATCCTCCAGCATTCAGTGGCTGTTCTCTCTGGAGCTATTAAAGCCTATGGCTTGTTCGCTCAATATACAGCAACAGGAGGAAGCAGGAATCTGATAGCGATCGGGTCCACTCCATTATAAATCCATCTCATTGACTCTACTTCACATTTTAATCACCTGATCTGTATGAGCTTGGCTTTACAATTAGTTTTACCAATTAATATGGAAGCATGGCTCTCGAGACAGAACACTGAGCCACAAGGGGGAACGCTTTCCACGCAGTTGAATTTCCTGGATGTGAAAATCTACTCATGACTGAACAAGAAAGATCAGATCAAGGCTGGAAAGCTGACGGCGGAAGGCCACAAACACCTTTGCTGCTGAGCTGAAGAAACAGAACATCCTCTTTCCCAAAGCAGATGACAGGAAATGACACACGGCCAACAAATTCCAACAGAACATTCTTTCACTACTTGCTGTCCCAGGGGAAGTAAATAATCCAGAACAAAACTTCCAAGAAAAGGAAATTCAAAATTTATCATAAAGAAGGAAATCAAGTAGAAGTCCCTGCATATTAACCTCTTGAACCCTCAAATCTCTGCCTACAGATGCAGTAGCATTTTATTGCCAGCAGAGAAGACTGTTACAGGGCAAAGAACACAGGAGTCGGACTCAGCAAATAAAAGTGGGGCATTCATCCTGTACTGGCTCTTTGAAAAAGCTACCCAATCCATTCTGCCTCTGTCCTTGCCCCAAACAGCACCACCCATGCTCTTCAGAGACTTTGGGAATGACTAAAAATCATACAACACCAGATTATAGTCCAACAGGTTTAATTGGAAGCACTAGCTTTTGAAGCACTGCTCCTTCATCAGGTGGTTGTGGAGTACACAATTGTAAGACATGGAATTTATAGCATTTGTGAATGGTACGATTCATAATCGGTGCTTAACGGTGTTAAGTCCATGCAGTTCTGTGGCAATCAGGTAAACATTTGCAGTGCCTCATTTTCTTCCTCAAAATTTCTGCGCTGCAGTTTCTCACACTGCTCCAGTGGCTTAATTGTTGTGCATGCCTGGTATCTTTCACCTGCTTTTCAAATGAATTCTAACTGCATCTTCCTCTCTCCCTGTGAAGTTACAATACAACATTGAACTCCATCTTGACCATAAGATCGCAGTGGCTGTTCACTGAGTCTCCTTAACTCATTATGTACTTTTGCCTCCACTGAACAGATGATAGTAAATTCACAATAAATATAGAATTAAATATAAGCAAAAAGCCTAAGACAGAGACACAACACAAAAGAAATATGAAGCTACTTGAAGCACAATATGGCCTTTTACAGCATCTACTTGCAAGTCACAACCAGTTGGGAAAGCATCTATAAAAACTGCAGGTGAGGCCACATCTGCCACATTTCCTGCCTTGAAAAATGGACATCAAGTTAGAGGGACAGGGCTCAGGAATGTAACAAAAGAACTCCTGGGCCAGTCTGTGCTGTTGGAACATGCAAGATGTTCAACTGAGGAAATCCTTGGTATCATTTTAAATTTCAATTTTAGTCTTAATTTGTTTACAGCTTTTAGAAACCATTTCTAAATGCCTTGCACACACATACACAGCCACTGTTATTAACAAAAGTGGTGGCCAATTTGCACACAAAAAGATTAAGTACCAGTACAACAGCGTGAATGAATCCTTAGCTCTCATTCAATAATCAGCTCATAAACTTATGAGCAACAGTGCAATTCAGAGATTGTTAACGTTGGAAACAGAATTTGCTGGGATCAGACATAAAAGCAAAAAGAAATCTTAAACAAGTATAATTTTCAATGTCTAAATCTGAAACTAATAGATTTATTCAAACTATTTCCTTAGCCTTCTATGTAGATGGGAACTGTAATTTAGAGAACAGATTCCAATTAAAACAGAGGATGAGAAATACTAATTGTGATATGGTATGGGTTTCAAAACTGCACAACCTAAAACAATATCCAAGAAGATATTTCCTGAAAAAATGTTGGTTTTATTCATTTATGTGATGTGGGTGTTGCCAGCTGGGCCAGCATTTATTGCCCACCTCTTGATGCCACCTTCAACGTCAATGCCCATTATGAGACATCATCTGGACAAGAAATAATTGGCAATGGAAACAGGTCAAGTCTTACCCGGTCCAGTCCCAAAGTTCCCTTGTCACTGCAGCAGCAGAGTTGTGACATGTTCCAAAACAGGGAAGGAAGGTGCACTAAGAAAGAAATGCATGCCTTTCCTAAGCCAATAACCATTTCTGTCATAACTCAGAGCAGAAACATAATGCATCCAAATGCCAACAGTGTAGCTACCCACCTACACAAAATGTTTGAACACCTGAGCAGCAGAGTTCACATAAAACTGATCCGGAGTTTAGATCGGGCACAGGAGATGGTCATTCAACTCCTCACATCTGCTCTGCCCATTCAGTAAGATCTCTGCCCCCCTCGTGATAACTTTTCACCCTTGATTTGGGCACTATGCAGCGACCTTGCCTTAAAATTACTTGAGAACTCTGTTTCCATCACTTTTTCAGGAAGGAAGTTCCAAAAAGAGTTACACCCCTCAGAAAACGACTTCTCCATAATTTGGGCAGGCAAAAAGATACAATGAATATATGAAGTTCATTATCCAAAACACACTCTTATTCACGGACATGCCCACTCCTGCGCAGTACTTCTATCCTCATCAACTTCACAAAAACAGGATCACAGCACAAAGCAAACTCTGACGATTTTGATTTAGTCCCAGGCTGAGGGTGGTGAGTACTGGAAAATGAAACACTCCCATCCTGCCCATCAACCTGTCAGCATCAAATATTCCCAGAGTGCAAACAACAGTCTTATTACGTTATCCATCGCCGTAATGTGTTTCGCCCCAACTTCATGCTAAGTATCGACTGCGCCACTTTACCAATGCACAGCCAAAGGCTGGAGCTTTAACATTAAGGAGACCAACACAATATTTCCCATTCTGCAGACAGCTGAGAGGGGAAATTTCCATCCATTAGTCAGTTCAGGATACAAACTGGGTGAAAGGGCAATGTGCTAAACAATTACTTGACTTAATTCCACAGGAATTTGACTTAATAACTTGAAATTAAGAAAAATATTACGACTGGCTGCAAATGAATAATACCCATTGAAGATCAGATATCTGGGTGGTCCCTGCAGAAAATTGTTTCATGCACACACAAGTGAGTAGAGCAACTGAAATTTTAATAATAAAAACAAAATAAAGCAGCAGTTATCCTGGTGTACTCAGAAATAAAAGCAACTGACAAGTAAAGCAACTGAGCTCATTCCCTGGTTTGAGTTAAACTTCAGATCATTCATAGTGAGAATTCACACAATGAAGACAATTCTTACCAGCAGCTCACCAACAATCAAATATATCTTTGGTTAAAAATCACCAGGTTATAGTCCAACAGGTTTCTTTGGAAGTACTAGCTTTCGGAGCACTGCTCCTTCATCACGTGGTTGTGGGGTGTACATCTGATGAAGGAGCAGCGCTCCAAAAGTTAGTGCTTCCAAATAAACTTGTTGGACTATAACCTGGTGTTGTGTAAATTTTTAAAAAAACTTTGTACACCCCAGTCCAACACCGGCAACCTCCAAATCACGACAAGCATATCTTGATGGTGTCATTTTATGTACATCAAGCAGACAGAGTGCACTCAAGAGAACTGACTCCTGTCTACTGAAAACAAAAAAGGCCAGAGATCCCAGCAGGTCAGGTAGCATCCATGGAGAGCAAACAAGCCAATGCTTCAAGTCTAGACAATTCTTCATTAGCTTAACTGAACATTAAATGTGCTACATGAAATAATACTTTTAAACGACTTAAAACACTTAAATGAAAGAACGATACTGTGGATACTGGAAATCTGAATTAAACACCATGTTGGTGAAATTTCTGCTAAACTTGTGATTTAGTCCCAGGCTGAGAGTGACGAGTACTGGAAAATGAAACACACTCATCTTGGCCATCAACCGGTCAGCATCAAATACTCCCAGGATGCAAACAACACAGCCTTAGAACCATCACTATAATGTGTTTCGCCCCAATCTCATGCTAAGTATCGACTGTGCCATTTCCCATCTCTCTCATTTACCAACGCACAGTCAAAGGCTGGAACCTTAACAGGAAGGAGAATGACACCATCCACATTACAGAAAGAGTTAATTTTGAGAGTCTGGTACGACTTGTTCAAAACCAAAGATACTGCCAGACCTGCTGAGTTTTTCCAGCATTGTGTGTTGGCTACTAATAATGTAAGTGCAGTTTGTTAACATTATGATGCACAAAGAGATTGATAACTTGAAGGAAGTCCAAATTCTCAGTGACTAACTTATAGCAGTCAAGCAAGATGATTTCCACATTTTAAAATTTTCACTGTAACAAACAAGCTATAAGAAGCGACAAACATGAGCTATGGGCAACAAATTTTGTCACTGGAGGACCATTAACTCTTATTCATATTTAAGATAACTGATAACCTCACATTCTGTACATACACACACACACACACACATTCTCGTATGCTCACACAGACTATCACACACTCTCACAGACTTATACCCCTTTACACTCTCACTCATATACATATTCTCTCTCAGACACTCATATTCCCCCACACATAATTGCGGGGTGAATTTATACTTGCAGAATTACCTTTGATTTTGCTCAAAAACTGCATGAATCCATGTAAGATTCTGTAAATCCCTTTTTTAGAAGAAAGACCATAAGAAATAGCAGTGGAAGTAAGGCCTTTTGGCCCATCGAGTCCACTCCACCATTCAATCATAGCTGATGGGCATTTCAATTCCACTTACCCGGACTGTCCAAAAAGCCATCCTGTAAGCATTCTATGAATTCCCTTTTTTTGGATCCACTGGCAACATTACTCACCCAGTCCACCTGCATATTGAAGTCCTCCATGATCACTGTGACCTTGCCTTTCTGACATGCCCTGTCTATTCCCTGGTCCTGACCACTGCTGGGAGGTCCATATATAACTCCCATTATGGGTTTATTTTGCCTTTGTGGTTCGCCAACTCTACCCACACAGACTCCACATCATCTAACCCTATGTCATTCAGTGGCATAGACTTAATTTCATTCTTAACTAACAAGGCAACCCCAACCTCTCTGCCCACCTCCCTGTCTTTTCGGTAAGTTGTAAATCCTTGGATGTTTAACTGCCAGACCTGAATCCCCTGCAACCATGTCTCTGTGATGCCTATCACATCATAATCATTCACGATGATTTGTACCGTTAATTCACCTACTTTGTTACGAATACTACAACGTTCAGGTAAAGTGCCTTAATGCTAATTTTCTTATCCTCATGATTTCCATCACCTTTAGTAATATGTCTTAAGTTATCCTTCCTTTTTGCTTCATTCCTCGTCTGCCTCGAACTTAAACCTTGCACACATGCTAATCTGCTGCTTATCTTTTTACTTGACTCCATACTGCCTGTTGCTTTCCCTTTCCCTTCCCCCCCCAACTCAAGTTTGAAGTCCTAGTGACCAGCCTATTTATCTTTTTCACCAGAACACTGGTTCCAGGTCGGTTCAGGTGGAGACCATCCCATCGGTACAGATCCTTCCGGTTCCAAAACTGATGCCAATGTCCCATGAAATGGAATCCCTCTTTCCCACACCAATCTCTTAGCCACGTGTTTACTTCCCCAATTTTCTTATTCCTATGCCAATTAGCACATGGCTTGGGCAGTAATCCAGACATTATGACCCTCGAGGATCTGTTCTTCAATTTCCTTCCTAGTGCCTGATAGTCCCCAAACAGATCCTCCTTCCTAGCCTTGCCGATGTTGTTAGTGCCAATGTGGACCACAACAACTGGATCTTCTCCCTCCCACTCCAATATCCTTTCAAGCTGGTCGGAGATAGAATCAGTCTGAACATTGGGGCACAGACAGCCTCACACAGGGTACCTCAAACCTTCAATGCATTATCACTTGAGAATGTAACTTTTAAAAAAAGGTTCTGGGTTTACATATGAAAGAACTGAAACCAACATGGTCATTCTAAATGATGAGCGACTTAACAAACAATCCAGGTCTTTTTCAATATATAATTTCAGTTACATCACACTGTAAAACTTTGCTATAAAGTCTGTGTCTTACAATCTTATACTCCACAACCACCTGAAGGAGCAGTGCTCCAAAAGCTAGTGCTTCCAAATAAACTTGGACTATAACCTGGTGTTGTGTGATTTTTAACTTTGTCCACCCCTTTCCAATCACATCACTGCGGAATTAGTAACCAGAAAACCAGGTTCATGTTCTGGATCCATGGGTTTGAATCAGACTGCAGCAGGTAGTGAAATTTGAGTTTTTAAAAATCTGGAATTGAAGGCTCAACCCATCTGGTACATTAATGTACTTCAGGGAAGGAAATCAAAACCTGGCTTCCACGTTGCTCCAAACCCACACTTCATACCTAGTGTTTTACAGCTGAAAAAATAACCAAACCACCAATTTATAGTAGAACTTCGATTATCCGACAACATGAGTGTGGAGTATTTTTTTCAGATAATTGATCGTTTGGATAACCGATCTGATCATAAACAGGCAGTAATTTATGAGTTATGTTATCCAAACATTTGTTATTCTGCAATACTCGCCATAACCAATAACTGGATGCGGAGTTGCCTGATGCCATTTTTACGGGACCTTGAGATCTTGTTCATATAATCCAAAATTCAGATAATTGATGTTCGGATAACCGAGGTTGTACTGTATTAACCTCTGATGAGTGATTATTAGACAACTGATATGACAATAAGTAATCTTTTGTATAAAATTACATAGGTTGACAGACAGATATGACAGTTAAATGAAATTCTCTGCTCTTCTTTATAAACAATCCCAGTGGATCTTTTATTACATTTACTCAAGAGCATTGAGGGTGCCCTGGTTTAACATCCCATCTTAAAGATAGCACCCAAGGCAATGCAGCGCTCCCTCAGCATTGCACTGGGAGCAGGAACTTTGGATTTTTATGCTCAAGTCCCAATCCAGAGACTTGAGCCTGCAGACTTCTGGCTCAGAAGTCACGTCCTTTTTTCAAAATCATTAAGTCTTGGCTGACACATTCAGGACATCATTTGCGACTCAGAGACACTGACTGCAAACACAGTCATGATTATAACATTCAAGGTGCCTTTACGGAGGCTCAAAATGGCTATGTACAAGGACAAAGATATGGTATCATTCACTGGGCCAGACAGCTTTCCTCTTTGGTTTTGTAAAAACTGTCTACCGTTTCTCAGATTCGGCAAAGAATGTATTTATGAGAATTAGTAGGGGCTGAGGTTTATGACGTGTTTCTCTGGCTACAAGACAACTCTGCAACAGAAATTAAAATTACAAGACTTGCATAAGAAATGCAAATTTTCATTAATTTTTCACACCCAGCTTCCAATTTTAATGTGGGTTAGTAAGAACCACAGCAAGAATTGAATTGAATTAGCTTTGTCATATGTGCTTAAATGAATACAGTGAGAAATTTAGAATTAGGTTTATTGTCACGTGTACTCAAGTTACACAAGAACAGGAGTACAACGAAAAGTGTACGTCACCAACACGGCGCCATTTTAGGTACAAAGAGAAAGAAAATAAAAGTTGCACTACATTACAGATATACATAGTATGAGTTAGGAAGATAAGAAATAAAGCTAAAAAGATGAAGTCGCCAGTTAATTAAGAACATCCTCACATTAAAAAAAGTGTGGCTAGCACTGATCTCTTCCAAATTACTGAAGAAATAACAATCTAGTGTATCTGACTCTGGCTCGGAATTTTACATTGTTTCGACAAATCAGATGATAAAAGTTCACAGCAAATGGCATTCATACCAGACACGGAACATAGAACATTACAGCACAGTACAGGCCCTGCAGCTCTCGATGTTGCGCTGACCTGTGGAACCAATCTCAAGCTTGTCTATCCTACACTATTCGATTTTCATCTATCTGTTTATCCAATGACCATTTAAACGCCCTTAAAGTTGGACAGTCTACTACTGTTGCAGGCAGTGCGTTCCACGCCCCTACTACCCTCTGATGTTCTCTACAACAAAACACAAAGGGATCAAGGTGAAAGTAGCAACCCAATTTTCCAGACTCATGTCTTTGAGTGGACAATTCCCTCATCTACCATCTACGCAACCAGAGTTTCTGGCTTTTCCCACTTTCAAGTCTCCTGCTATCTTAAACGTCTCCTGCACTGGCAAGTTTACTCATTCAGAATATTAGGCTTTACTCTGTATTCAGATCCACTGACCAATTTAATCTTACCCAATTTAATGAACTCACCAACTTATCAACTGGCAACAAGACAACTTTGAATTCTGCACAGAAAATCTTTTAAATGACTCAAGTCGTGGGCAGAAAACACTTTCTGAAAACCTAATGTTGGATTATTTTCCTGAGATTTCACATGCGAGATGCAATTTGCACACACCAACTTCTACAAACAGTTCAAGTTTATTACAGCCTGTACAAGCTGGGTGACCCTTTGACCCTCTTCACGGGTTTGTGAGGTCAAGTCAAAGTGAGGCCCTGAACAAAGGAAACACATCCCTTTTATACAGGTCAGTTGGTAATGCTCACAGATACTCTGGCCACTTCCCCCCCATAACCACGTCACCCCAGGTACAATGACAGGATGAGGTCATCCTTGGAGATAAGGTAAATGTAAAAGCCCTAATCCTGGGGAATCATTATTCAAACGATTTCCTGACTCTGTGATTCCCCAAGATAATGCAAGTGTGATATATTTCAGTATCGGGGGATGGCTATTAAAGTAATTCTGAATGGAAGGGACTGAATGAGAATTTAATTTGATAATAGCAGTAGAGTAGTAGTAAATGGCTGCCCAAATAAAGTTGGAGTCATCCACATTTCTGCATGAATGACACCCCCACTCACTTCCAGAATGCTCAGCTTCTAGAGAAAGACAGTACAGTTTAACCGTTGAACATTACATTAGTGGCCAAACAGATAATACAAGTTCACCTTTTAATACGACACTGAGAGAGCTGGAATGATTGAATAAGGCTGTTTTTTTTTGGTTCCCACATCCCAGGGTTCTGAGTAAGGGTCACCCGACCTGAAACATTAATTCTGATTTCTCTCCACAGATGTCGCCAGACCTGCTGAGCTTTTCCAGCAATTTCCACTTTTGTTTCCAATTTACAGCATCTGCACGTCTTGCAGTTTTTAGTCCAGGATTTCCCCAGTTTGAGTAAGAAAGGAATTTCACTTTGCTTCCTCGTACTTTAAAACGTCAATGCACAACTGTTCACCATTTTACCGAAGAAATTGGGAACAGGTCATGTATGCACCACCTACAAGTGTGCTCAATTAAGTCACCACACATACAAAGGCTCCCTCTTTGGGCACCCGGTACGGAGGAAGGAGGGCAGGTCTGAAGACCTCTTCGTGGGTCTGCTGCTGGGCATGGCCAAACTGGCCATTAACAGGTCCAGGCAGCGGGCCTTGGAGGGGGTCGTTAGGGCCGACTGCCTGCCCCTCTTCCGCGGTTACGTTAGAGCCCGGGTGTCCTTGGAGAAGGAGCACGCGGTGTCCACCAACACCCTGGAGTTGTTCAGGGAGAGGTGGGCGCCACAGGGAGTGGAGTGCATCATTTCTCCCTCCAACTCTATTTTGATTTAGTCCCTACCCTCCCCTTCACTGTTTTGATCACACAGCACTGCCCTTTGATGTGAAGGGCAGTGTTTGTCACTGGCCACGCGGGTGTTTTCCTATCTTCCTGGTGGTGGAAATTGAATAAAGATTCGTGCACTTTGTGTCTTTCACTGTGTCTCACACCTATACACACACACCATTGGTGCTGGGGCAAAAATAAGCACTACCGCACTTAGGTGGTAGTGTGGGGGTTTAAAAAAACAAAAAAAAACAGGTGTGCTTGCCCTTTGAGGTGAAGGGCAGTGTTTGTCACTGGCCACCCGGGTGTTTTCCTATCTTCCTGGTGAAAAAAAAGAAAAAGAAAAAAAAAGAAAAAAAAAGAAAAAAGGCTCCCCTGAAGGAAATCAATTACACTGAACAACTGCTTTTAAGAAACAAATTGAAGATCTTTATTTAAAAAGAACAGTCAAGAGATGAGTCAATGCACACAATGAGAAACAGCCATTATCTAGAGAAATGCTGTCTACACCCGAATTAATAGCAACACACACCAAGTTATGACAGGGAGGGAGTTATTCTAAACCGATAAGGTCTAAATGTGATGACACTGTGACCATGACATTATTGTAAATCGAAGACACAAAGACAGAAAATTATATTGTTCTTGATTCGTGGATTAAACCAGTTGGTCTTGAAAAAAATCGGTGGTTTCCCACATGAAATGAAAATACAACTCAAGTTAAAAACAAATTTTCAAAATGCCTGTTGTTTCGTTGCTCGGTTTCAGCATTGTCAGTGCCTCACCGTTTCATCGCCGTGTTGGTGAAAGTTCTTCTTGCTCTAAGGCCACATTCCACTAAAGCCATCACACTGTGGCCCTAAGCAGTTACAGAATCTCTGAATTATTACAGTATAGGAGGAGGCCATTCAGCCAAGCGTGTCTGTACTGTCCCTCAAAATTAGCATTTCACTTGATGCCATCCTCCTGCCTAGAAGCCTGCACATTTTCCCCCTCCCCTTTACAAATAACAGTTCAATACCCCTTTCAAATCCTTGATTGAACCTGCTTCCCCCGACATTGTCAGGCAGTGTACTCCAGATACTAACAATTCGCCGCGGGGAGAAAGCTTTATCCCTCTAGATTGCTTTTTCTTCTTCTGCCAATTCCTTGTAAACCCATTCTCCTCTTATCCTCAATCCCTCCACGGATGCAGACAGTTTGTCCTATCTGCTATACCCAAGATTCTCAATTCTGAATGCTTCTATCAAATCTCCTTTCAGTCTTCTCATCTCCAAGGTGGGGAGGAGTGGAGGGTGGGGTGAGGTGGGGGAGATAAGTCCTAACCTGTTTAGAGTTTGAGGAAGGGTCACTCGACCAGACACATTAACTCTGCTTTCTCTCCACAGACTGTGCCAGACTCGCTGAGTTTTTCTGACAATTTCGGTTCTGGTTTCTGACCTGATCTGATTGTTTTCTTTGTACCAAATACCTCGTCATTGCAAACTTGCTACTTCACTCTCTTGAAAACAGAAACAATAATGTATGTGCAGCAAGAATTCAAATAGCTGGGAAATTTCCGACCAAAGCATTACTGAACCAGAGTACATTTAACTCAATAACTTGAAGAGCTTTGTCCTCTATTACAGGTTTCTTGTCCTGGGAGGGTAAAAGAGGACATGACGCACCAGTTGGTTTATCTATCATTTCCACCGCTTACCTGGTGAGTGGACAGGCCGGGCCCTTTCCTCAAGGGTATGCTGGATTAGTGACTGAAGGGAGAGACAAGGAAGCAAACAAGATCTGAACTACAATTCATCGGCACACAAAAGAAACATCACCATTTATAGGTTGGATCAAGCCAGACAGGGCAATGTGGTTGACTCTAACCTGCTCTGTGTACAGTTAGGAACGAGCAATAATTGCCACCATAGCCAGCAATGGTCTCATCTCACGAATGAATTTAAAAAGATGTTTATCTGTCACAATTTCTCGATGGAGTTACTTAAACAGCTGCTTAACCTATGCTGTGGGGAAGCAATATTGAAATTCTAAAGTGGGTCTATCAGAATTTCTCTCTCAACGCCAGTTTTCTTTTTCAAAAAGGAAAGACATTTCTGCTAAGATAGTTAAATTATCGTTTAAACATTTCTCCTGTAGTCTTGCAGTGATGAATAGAATCCAGTACCTGAAGAGGCTGTGCTATTTGGCAGAGGTAATGCACGAGGGTCCATACACATCCACAGTCAAATTTGTAAAACTCAAATTTAACATTTAACCCAAAAAATGATCAGAATTCACGAAGTGGCAGATTGAAATATGAAACAATGTTGCTTTTCTGTCTCCTCCCATTGAAGGAAAGCAGAAGTTAAAGTCTATCATCAATGTGTTATTATTTACATCACAGGACCATGGAAAATTCACCATTTCCAATTAACACATTCACTGTCCTCAGTAGCACACTTTCAATAAATATCTCTGAGGGACATTCTCAAGCGAGTTAACTCCTGACGCAGTTTAGGATCACAATTAATACTCCATGATCAATTATTCCTCACTTTAGATTTTGAAAGGAGCAAATTGTCCATAAGATTGCCACCATTTTGAGATACAGTGAAAAGTATGGTGTTCTGTGTTATCCAGGCAAATCATCCCTTGCATAAATACATCAGGGTGAGAGAACATAATGCTGAATATAATGTTACAGCGAGAGAAGGCGCAGAGAAAGACCGACTCTAATATATGTGCTGTCTGTTAGTAAGTCTGATAACAGTAAGGAAGAAGCTGTTTGTTTTCCAACTTTTGTGTCTTCTGCCTCACAGAAGAGGGTTGAAAACAGTATAACAAGGGTGGGAGGGGTCTTTGATTATGTTGACTGCTTTCCCGAGGCAGTGGGAAGTATAGGTGGAGTCAATGGAAGGGAGGGTGGACTGCATTCATAACTTGCTGCAATTTCTTGTGGTCCTGGCCACAGCAATTACCATACCAAGTTGTGATGCATCTGGATAGAATGCTTTCGACGGTACACCTATAAAACTTGGGAAGCATCATTGGGGAGATGCTGGATTTCCTTAGCCTTCTGAGGAAATGGAGGCGTTACTGTGCTTCCTTAGTGTCGACATGGATAGACTAGGACAGACGAATCTTGTTTTAAAACACTGGAACCCCCCAAATCAACTTTGCAGTTGAACAGGAAGCAACACTGAACACTACAGCAGAAAGCGTTGCCAATACACATTACTTTGATAAGTGGGAAGATATTTGTGGGTGGGGAGGGGAGGTGGGAAACATGTGGAGAAAGAGTTCGACAAGTTGAAGATATATGAAGAAAGGCACTGCACCTGTTAGGACTCATTTCACTGAAGGTTACAACCCATGGATGGGTGGGGTTCTCCGAATTCTATAAACTTTAAAGAGCTCTAGACAGGGTAAACACAGGAAAGGATGTTCCTGATGACTAGGGAATCCAGAAACGAAGGGTCACAGTCTTTAGGACTGAGGTGAGGAGAAATGTCTTCACCCAGGGAGAGTGGTAAGCCTCTGCAAATCACTACCACAAAAAGTGGTTGAGACCAAAAATGGAATGCTTTCAAGGAGTTGGATTTACTTCTTAGGACTAAAGGGATCAGAGTTTAAAGGGGAGGAAGCCAAGGACTGAGATGGATAATCAGCCATGATTATATTAAATGGCAGTGCGAAATGGCTTACTCCTGTTTTTTTATACTTCTAAGTTCCATGTCAGTTTGTGCATTAGAATTCTGTTCTTTTCACTTCCAGACTCGCCTAGGTTCATTTCAGTAGACTAGGTGGAAGAAAAGACAAGCAGCACTGTAATTCAACTGGGCGGCTCTGAGGAAGTCCAAGAGTAAAGTGGAAACAGTTAACAGTGGGAGAAACCAGAGGGCAGCTAAATACCACAACAGAAAGCTCACATCGCCATCTGGCTGTGACTGCGTGCAACAGTCAGTGGGCAAGTTACTTTCCCACAAACAGCAATGAATGGAGGTCAACAATGGAGGGAAGCTCTGGGCAAAATATAACGCCCCACACAGAGGACAGGGATAAGAAGGAAATCTGACACGAAATAGGCAGGGAAGGGAAGGGAAGGGAGGGGGAAGGCGGAGGGCGATTGAGATTTCAAAAGGGAGGAGTTCTGACGAACTTAGAGGAGAAACATGAAAGAGAACCAGAAAAAGAGGCAGTAGAAAGGGGAGAGGCCTTCACTGCATTGGAACAGATGCAGTGATTCCAGACAGACAGTGCATTGGCCGAATCTTCGCCGCTGTCTATGCAGTTAGAGACTGGCAATAAACACTTGGTCAGACCAGCAACACCCATGTCACACCAAAAAGATAGGAAAAAGAAACTCTATTCAGTCAAGTTTTAATAATTGTCAGTAAACAGAAACCTAACATCAATTCATCAGGCACACAAAAAACACCCAAAACAAAACACAGGGACTGCCTTGAAATGTTCAGAAGTGACTGGCACTTGGTGTAGTGTCTAAGCTCAGGCACAGGTGATGTGGTGGGAGCAGAGTACCTGTGATCCCAGCTGTTGTACAGGACGATTAACCAAGACCTTTCCTGTCTTCCCCAAAACGCTCAAGACCAGTGAGGTTATCTTAATGAACCATGGCTTAAATTTGAGAAGTAAATTCAAAATGGAGTTCGGTTACAGCTCAGTGCCTGCTCCTTTAAGGGCAGCATACAGCCAGAAAACAAAGTGGAAAAGCACATGCCTGAGGTATTGAGACCATCATTCGGCATGCAAACGTGAAGCCAAGCTTAAAAATAACTTCAACAGCTGAGATCGGATTTAAATGTCAGAAAGATCAGAGTTAACATCAGAAAAGCCAGGAGACAAACACAAAAACCATTGGAATGATGTGAATTTGAACCAAGAAGATAATAATTGAGAAGAGTTCAAAAGCAGCCAGTAAATTGGATCCCGGGTTTTCACGTACAACATCACAAAATACACAGAGATTCTGCATCACGGAAACAGAGACTTCATGGCCAAGCAAGGCGTTTTCATAACTTGGCCAAACATGTCAAATATTAACCTCCAGCTCTTTCGAAGGCTGGCCCTGAAGAGCAGGACACATTCCTAGTCAGCCCAATGACGCAAAGAAAGTTGCAATCTCTGCCATCACTATCCAGAGCTCCAGATTATAAAGCAAGTGTGTAAGCAATTTGCTGTCCATGTTTGATGGTGTATTACAGATCACTTGTCGCCAGAATGCTTCAACAGGTTAAATTACTCCAATGCGTTTTGTTCTTACACATTTGGATTTTAATGTGCTGTACATCCAAAACGTTACAGCTCAGATTCCTTGAAGCTGCTGTTGTTTTTCCAGCATTACCAGGTTCGCTCCATGCTTCCAGCAAAGCCTTTTGACTTGATCGACAAAGCAACAGCTTCTTGAAAGGCT
The DNA here is from genome assembly GCF_037043375.1 of Chiloscyllium plagiosum. Lineage (NCBI taxonomy): Eukaryota > Metazoa > Chordata > Chondrichthyes > Orectolobiformes > Hemiscylliidae > Chiloscyllium > Chiloscyllium plagiosum. The sequence continues at coordinate 13,805,652 of NW_028270161.1, read as the reverse complement.
GATATCTTGCTTTGAGGGACAGCGCTGCCTTGATGGAGGTGAAAGGAGTGACAAATACCATGGGGACACAGTTTCAGCTCTCAGCACAAACGAGAAAAACAAGATCCGCAGCCTGTTGCCGGTTAAGCTTTCGCGGCACAGTGGCTCAGTGATTAGAACTGCTGCCTCACAGTGCCAGGGACCAAGCGACTGTCTGTGTCTGCGTGGGTTTCCTCCGGGTGCTCCAGTTTCCTCCCACAGTCCAAAGATGTGCAGGATTGGTCATGCTAAATTGCTCATACTGTCCAGGGATATGCAGTTTAGGTGGATCAGCCGTAAGAAATGCAGGGTTATAGGGATAGGATAGGGGGATGTGGCTGCATGGGATGCTCTTTGGAGGGTCAGTGTCACTCGATGGGCCGAATGGCCTACGTCCACATTGTAGAGATTCTAGGATCCTGCAAATAATGATCACAAATGGAAAACAAGTACACCAATGCACCCCTGCAGAGTAACAACACAATTGTTTCAATTTCTCTTTTCCACAAAGCAGTTTTGCTTAATGCATCATAAATCAGTGATCGCTTTTATTAACAGGTGATGACAGCTTTATGATCCAAAAAGACACTGTTCTGAACAGGAGTGTCCATCACTTGTGAACAACTGGATTTAAAATAGCTTTAGATATTCCTGTGACTGTAGTGGGAGGAAAACGCATTGACAATCAAGCCCCATTACTCCAACAGTTGCACTGTTAATGCAGTATCAACGTAGTGAGTCAATAATCAAAAAAGGTTAATCGCTTCTTTCTGCCACCACTATCCAGAATAAAAGACACGTTCACCATAGAGGCAAGATGTACATCATGGATACACACCCTTCGGTCCAACCCATCCATGCTGACCAGATACCCCAACCCAATCTAGTCCCACCTGCCAGTACCTGGCCCATATCCCTCCAAACCCTTCCTATTCATATACCCATCCAAATGCCTCTTAAATGTTGCAATTGTACCAGTCTCCACCACCATCCAGCTTTCCAAGTTTCACGAAACAGATTTTCCAAATGTCAGTATTTATGACCATCATGTTCCCAGGATGTGTGACAGGGAATAGACGTTTCAAGAGAGAGATTTGCAGCTTCCTTGCTAACTCAGGTATCTCGGAGAAAGTGAGGACCGCAGGTGCTGGAGAGTCAGAGTTGAAAAGTGTGGCGCTGGAAAAGCACAGCAGGTCAGGCAGAATCCGAGGAGCAGGACAGTCGATGTTTCAGGCATTCCTGTTGAAGGGCTTATGCCCAAAAGGTAGTGACTCTCCTGCTCCTTGGATGCTGCCCAACCTGATGTGCTTTTCCAGCATCACACTTTTCAACATTAACCTGTTAATCACATGCCTTGAAGAAAGCCTGCTTAACCCAGACCATTTCTTCAAGTGGTTTCATACATTTAATAACTATATTCCCAGCAAGCAGAATTCAGTATTTAATACTCCCATCTTAGTGCACTAACCAGTTTCTTAGAAAACTTAAAAAAAAAAACGTGTCCATTAGTGGTTGGGAGAGCAAGATGGCCAATGTACTTGTGGGAGCCGGAGAACAGTATAAATAAAACATGGGCACTTGAAGTTTGATGTAAGCTTGATGGACACATTGCTGCCATTCTGAGTGGGTTAGAGCAAGGTTCACACCGTCATTAATGTCAACCCTGCTGTGCGTCACAGCCTGCATCCTGAAAGCTTGCAGAGTGCTCTCCGGCTCTTACCCTGAGACGTTGGCCGTTTGAGATTCTCAAACAGGATGTGATTGGGGAAGGCCATTTTTAGCCTGGCTGACAGCGACTTATCCATGAAAGCTGGCGCCACAGGGAGATGTCCCTGAACGGCTGCAGACTGAGCTTCAAGATACAACCTAACCCAGTGCTCAGAGAGGAGCGCAGCATTTAAATATATCCTGAGGGGGACAAACGGGAAAGGGAGGGCACGGGAAAAAAAAATGAAAAAGGGAGAAAAAAAAGGGAGAAAAAAAAAGTGTGGGCATGAGAAAAAAACATGGAAGAGAGGAGAGGACGCGAGAAAAAAAACACGAGAAAGGGAGCAAAGAGAGTGGAAGAGGGTGATGGAGACAGATAAGAAGGGCAGGAGGGAAGATGATGTCTACGTATCTGGAAAATGTAACAGATTTATGAAGTACTTGGTGATTACGAAAGGGGAAAGCAAGTTTCCCTCACGATAGAGAGTACCCCTTGTCAACATCACCAGCAGGTCTGAGAGGATTCAGATTCAATACAGAGTGAGAGGTAGGCGTTGTCGTCATGTTGACACTGAATTAGGGCTGCGTATGAGGGGGCATCATGGAGTGGTCCATTGTTAGCAGTGCTGCACAGTAACAGCAGAGCGAGAAAAAAAAAAGTGACCATCAGTAACTCCAACCTTTCGTTCCGTTTGCTGACTGATGGAGCCACATCAGTAAGGCTTGCTGTTTTTGCTCAATGGGTTTGGTACTTCAATACAAGACAGAGTGCTAGAAGACAGAACACTGACACAAGGATTATAACAAGGTCAGCTTTGCTGGAGATCATTAAAACATGTTCTTTTTCACAGTAAATTCAAGTCATTTGAGCCCCAGTGTTCCTGCATTACAATCCAAATGAATTTTAGAAAAATGGATATGTTTTGACGAGGCCTCCCTGGTTTTCCAAGTGAGTTAATATCACAGTCATCCCATTTGAAACCACTCCAAAATCACGACAGCCCGATTCTGGGTGGGCTAGTAACACTGCACTGTAACAAAGCAAGAGAATGATTCGCTTTGAATTTCTGCCCAAAAAACATCTGACACTTGCTGTTCTGGATACAAGGATCCGGGTTAGTGGCGGCATCACCAGATGGAATTACAGAGGGCCAGGAATGACAAATGAGATAATACAATGTAAAAAGACAGAAATTTTACCCCAACCGGTATGATCCACCACTTGTTGCTTCAGAACAATAGAGTAAGCATTCTGAATGTCAGTCATTCCAGCAGGCAACATGTGCAGACACAGAGACATTGTACATTTGACGCCATCCTGGCCAATACTTCTAATATCACATTTGAGCGAGTTGCTACTCATTAGCCAGAAAATCTACCTGGGAATTCTTGGTTGAGCTTCACTTTGACATTCCGCTCAATGAGAATCATAGAATCAGACGACACCCCCCCATCCCCCGCACAGAATCAGACAATCCGTACAGTGTGGAAATAGGCTATTCATCCCCAAAAGTCCACATCGACCCTCCGAAGAGTCACCCACCCAAACCCACTCTAACCTATAACCCTACATTTACCCCTAACTAATCCAGCTAACCTACACATGTTTGGATTGTGGGAGGAAACCGGAGCCCGGAGGAAACTCACGCAAACATGGGGAGAATGTACAATTTCCACACAGACAGTCACCCGAGGCTGGAAAGAACCCGGGTCCCTGGCGCTGCGAGGCAGCAGTGCTGACCACTGAGCCACCGTGCCACCTTAAGGGCTGGTGGGTCTCCAGCCTTAGCTAGAATTAGGCGTGCTCCCTCACAGCTCAGAGTATTTAAAAAGATTGCTATGGAAATAGAGTTAAAATTTCTCCACCAGTTATTTGGCAGTGGTTGGCTTCCATTCCCTTAATGCACCTTGCAACACAAATCAAAAACCAGAGGAGCTCATCTTAAAACAAATCTTCAGTGAGACTTCCACATTCAGCAGACAGCATACAAATCAAGTGGAATGCTTGGGTTTGTGAGGAACTGCCTTCAGTGCAGCGATAGAAGCAGAGTTACAAACTGACCAAACATTTGCCTGTCTAATCCTGGAGTACGTGAGTTGATGTGGGGATCATTTATAGATAGGGTTCAGGAAGTCTGTGGTGCAGACATAAGCTTCATGATTCAGCATGGTTCAGATTTGGAAAGACACCAGTGCTGGATCACTGATCAAACTATTTTGATTGGAAGTCACTGCACAAAAAAAAAATGGAGGGAGGAAAATAGATTGACCATGTTCTTAAATATGAATTGGACAGGTGGAAATTGACAGAAACAAATACCTGGTACCCTTCAGCAATGGCAAACATGAGGTAGACATCCATAATTTAAAAAAAAAGTGTTCCCATGATTGTCCTTTGGAAGAACACTATCTCACACTGAAAGTGAGGCGCCACACAAATAAGCCACAGATCCATCGTTTGAAACCCTCAAATCCCCATCATTTGATTACGTCATTTAAAAGTTATTCATTATTAGCTTGACCATTCCAGCAGATCTGGCTTAGCTTGTGCTACCCATACAAAATGTTGGCGATACAAACCCGAGTCTGCAATGCTAACATAACAAATGCAGGGAGGCTTGCTGGTTCTCTGCTTGCAGTAACAATTTGAAAGTCACATTCAAATATTCACTGCTCCCAGCTGAGGAGCTACCATCACCTCAACCATGAGGTGCAGCACTTGTACACAATGTTCGAAGTTTGAAACAAGAGAAAATGACAGAAATACCCAACAGGTTCACTGAACAAGAAAAACAAAAAAACTCTTTTGGGGAACCAAGTGTCCTCCAAAACAGGTTTAACACCCCGCCAGTATTCTTGGCTCTTGGTTCACATTGCCAGCTTTCTACAATATCTGGAAAGTATCCAAAATAAAAATCATGCAATCTAAATTTGCTATTTTGATGAACTACCATATTAATGTACAATTCTTCTTGGGAACAGCAGAATACCATTTTAAAAACAAACATTTATGCGCTGCTGAGTTCAGTAACATGTTTTTGAGCCATGTTTCGTTGGGACTGAATCAAAAAGTTGAAAAAAACAAAAATGCTAAAATCAAACTCGTAGATCAGCTACATTTGAAATCACCAAGTTCTTGTGGTGCAGGTCGCCATTTGGCCCATTTATTACCTAGTACCAGCTTTCTGCTTCTTCTGAGATATAAAAGGGTTAATTTGCTCTGCTGACCTGCAAGAAATTGGATGTTCTGAGGGTAGGGTGGTATGTCTCTGTTTTACAGGTAGAATGTAAGGAATTTACATTCTCAGCTCTAGTCATTCAGAGCCATTCACATGACCATTTCCTAGCTATTCAGAGATAATTTACACTGTCATGATCTCCTATTCAGAATCAATTCGAACACTGCAATTAAAATTCTGACCGCACCCTGTAGTAAAAAAACAATTCACACCAGCTCTAGACATTAAGGGATGATTTATATCACACTGTTTCTGGAGATGATTTGGTGACTGCATTGTGTCTTGAATGGCATGTGACTGTGAGGGAGTGACTGGGGGTTGTCTTGTGTACATTACTGACTGTGAAAAAGATTTTGTATAAAGGAAGGACTGTTTCCTATGTTCAGGCGTGACCTGCAGGAAACTGGATGTCCTGAAGCAAGGGTGGGATGTTTCTGACTTACAGATAGACTTTAAGAAACTACATCCTCCTCCTCAATATCCAGAGCCATTTACGTGGCCATTTCCTTGCTACTCAGAGCCTTTACAATGTGTCATCTCCTATGATTTACATTTTCAGCCCCTATTCAGAAACCAGTAAGAACATTACAGGTGGAATTTGACTACTCCCCTATTGTTCAATAAAATACAATTCACACCAGATCTGGCCATTAAGGGATGATTTGTATTACATTGTTTCTGGAGACGGTGTGGTCACTGCATTGTGGTCACTGCATTGAGCGGCATGTGACTGGGGTCTGTCTTGTGGACATTACTGACTGTGATGTAAAGATTGGATATAAAGGAAGGACTGTTTCCTTTGTTCAGGGAGAGGTTCCCTGGGCACATTTGGCAAGCATGACGGAGAGTGTTTGGGGTTTCCTCAAAGCTTGTATTGTACTAGACTTGATAAAATTTTGTTTGTTCACAGAAGTTGGTATGTTGCAGTTGCGTCAAGTGTGTAAGAATCTCAAGAAAAAAGAACTTAACACTTTCCCCCATATCCTTGTGCACATTTCTAACCAAATAGCCATCCAATATCCTCTTGAATACTTTGCTTGAACCTGCCTCCACCATATTTCCAGGCAGTGCATTCCAAACCCAAACAATGCATTGAGAGTAGACGATGTTTTCTTATTTCACCCTTGCTTTGAATATCTACCCTCTTGTTCTTGCTCCTTTTGAACAGCTTACAGTTTCTCCCTGTCTACTCTGTCCTGTCCACCCAGGATTTTGAAAACACACAGAGCTCCTCTCAGACCTTCTTCTCTCCAGGATAGCAGTCCTCATTGCTGAAGCTTCTCAATCCTGGAAGCATTCTGGTAAATCACTTCTGCACTCTCTCCAACGTATCACACCTGCTGTGGCTGAACCCCAACAGAGATTACACCATGAATTGCAATCCTTTACGAAATAGAAGAAAAGTTGTCTGAAAACTTTCCATTCAACTGTGGAAGATTGAAAGAAAAACATAAACTGCACACCCTACTTTCAGATGGGTATGGTAGCCATTCGAAGCAAAGTAACAAACACCACGTGCAGATCTGTTCAACTAACTGCACTATTTTCCTTCTTCAAAAGGAAGTAGAACATTTGCTGCTAAAACCATTAAAGGTCACAGCCAGATTTCACAGCAGCGTTAGATTCAATTAGAGTTCAGTTTAAATGTTCATATGGACAGACAAATAAACCCTCAAAGCTGGAGCATATGGACAGATGAGAGCACAGAAAACCTGCATGCCATGACTCATAAGGCAACACAATAGGATCACACCAACCTTTATTGTACAGCCACCATTAGCCATAAGAGACTTACAGTGGGATCATCACAGCACACATTTGAGGCTGTACCTGAACTAAAAGTGAACTTCCTTACAATCGCAGTGCACCTTGCATTGCTACACGTTTATGGACTAACTTTGTTTGTGCCTGAGTACTGAAGACACTTTGTCTTCACACAGGGAGACAGACTGCCAACACAAGGCATCAACAGGCCAAGTGACTAAATATATGGGAGCAAGGAATTACATTTCTGTTCACAAATGAAGCACAAATGTTCAACCTCCTCGTGGGGGGTGGTGCCAGTGTAGCTGCGGAAGATGGACTGTTCAACATATCCTACGAAGAGGCAGGCATAGCTGGGGCCCATGCGGGTACCCATGGCTACTCCTTTGGTTTGGAGGAAGTGGGAGGATTGGAAAGAGAAGTCGTACTACACTGGCCCCACCCCCCACCTTTTCCTCCGCTACATCGATGACTGTATCGGCGCTGCCTCGTGCTCCCACGAGGAGGTTGAACAGTTCATCCACTTTACCAACACCTTCCACCCCGACCTCAAAGTTACCTGGACCGTCTCAGACTCCTCCCTCCCCTTCCTAGACCTTTCCATTTCTATCTCGGGCGACCGAATCAACACGGACATTTACTATAAACCGACCGACGCCCACAACTTCCTAGTCTACATCTCCTCCCACCTTGTCCCCTGTAAAAATGCCACCCCATATTCCCAACTCCTTCGTCTCTGCCGCATCTGCTCCCAGGAGGACCAGTTCCAATACCGTACAACCCAGATGGCCTCCTTCTTCAAAGACCGCTATTTCCCCCCCAGACGTGATCGACTATGCCCTCCACCGCATCTCCTCCACTTCCCGCTCCTCCGCCCTGGAGCCCCGCCCCTCCAACCGCCACCAGGACAGAACCCCACTGGTCCTCACCTACCACCCCACCAACCTCCACATACAGCGTATCATCCACCGTCATTTAAGCCACCTCCAAACGGATCCCACCACCAGGGATATATTTCCCTCCCCTCTCCTATCAGCGTTCCGAAAAGACCACTCCCTCCGTGACTCCCTCGTCAGGTCCAGACCCCCCACCAACCCAACCTCCAATCCCAGCACCTTCCCCTGCAACCGCAAGAAATGCAAAACTTGCGCCCACACCTCCCCCCTTACTTCCCTCCATGGCCCCAAGGGATCCTTCCATATCCGCCACAAATTCACCTGCACCTCCACACACATCATTTATTGCATCCGCTGCACCCGATGTCGCCTCCTCTATATTGGGGAGACAGGCCGCCGACTTGTGGAATGTTTCAGAGAACACCTCTGGGACACCCGGACCAACCAACCCAACCACCCCGTGGCTCAACACTTCAACTCCCTCTCCCACTCCACCAAGGACATGCAGGTCCTTGGACTCCTCCATTGCCAGACCATGGCAACACGACAGTTGGAGGAAGAGCACCTCATCTTCCGCCTGGGAACCCTCCAACCACAAGGGATGAACTCCGATTTCTCCAGTTTCCTCATTTCCCCTCCCCCCACCTTGTCTCAGTCAAATCCCTCGAACTCAGCACCGCCTTCCTAACCTGCAATCTTCTTCCTGACCTTTCCGCCCCCACCCCCACTCCGGCCTATCACCCTCACCTTGACCTCCTTCCACCTATCGCATTTCTAACGCCCCTCCCCCAAGTCCCTCCTCCCTACCTTTTATCTTAGCCTGCTGGACACACTTTCCTCATTCCTGAAGAAGGGCTTATGCCCGAAACGTCGATTCTCCTGCTCCTTGGATGCTGCCTGACCTGCTGCGCTTTTCCAGCAACACATTTTCAGCTCTGATCTCCAGCATCTGCAGTCCTCACTTTCTCCATAAAAATGGAGGAAGAGAGCGTTGTAATTACAATGGAGGTCAGCCAGCTGGACCTCAGAATGAGTTCCCTGATTAGACCAGTTTAGCAGTTCCAATCAGGGAGCCCTGGCTGACACAGAAAGGGCAAGTATCAGAGACGCTGAGCCTCTGGTGCCTGACTCTGTATGAGGCCGTATTATAGGCAAGCTCTATTCATGTGTAAGGAGGTGACTTGGTGATGGGACCATCCTCTACAGAGACAGAAATGTCTCCAGAGCTTAACTACAGTCCTGCAATACAAGATAATCACCAAAGGGCAATCAAAAATTTGGAAGAAACGTCTCGACTCAAAGTGATGAGAATATAGAATCCACAACCACGTGGAGTGCTTGAGGGGTTGAAAATAACTAATTTAGATGCATTTGTGGGCAGACAAAATAAGCATGAGCAAGAAAAGACTAGAGAATTCTGGCAGATTTTGATGACAAAAGGCCAGTGAAGGCCGAGGAGGACTATAAAGGTCACCAGATACTGGCTGGACCAATAGCCTTTCTCTGTGCCACATGTTCGGTGTGATCTTATGTGTAAGCAGTTAGTAGTGGAGTAGTCACTTGATAGTGTCGAAATTGTGTTGCTGAATAAACATTAACTTTTTTTTCATTTTGTAAACATCAGGACATTTTCAAGAATAAAGGAGACTAATATTTTATATTCTATGAGAAGAGTACAGACTGGTTGGCAGGTGGACTCGATTTCAGGTGACAGAAGGATTTCATAAAATATGCCATCTTGCAGCAAAACCCAAGTCAGTCATTAGCAACATATCAGCTAGTCATTATTACTGCACTGGAGTCTGCTCAAGTTTATGTTGATTTTCAACATACATTTCTTCAGAATGCTTAAATTTAGGGTGGACCTCATCAATGCTATTTGAGCAGACATAAATAAGGGGATTTTTTTTGCTCAAATTGGATAAGTACTGCCACATGTCCGACAAGAGATGGAATTTTATTTTCTGGTTTATGAAGGCTTAAGAAAGAAATGGGACCTTTGAACAAAAGGCACTGGTTTTACTAGTGGAAAAAGAATTGTTTTGATATCAAGTAGCACATTCTTGCGCGTTCATTTTAAAACAGCAAATGAGACACAAAGGTGTAAACAGTTGCCTTGTCAAGAGTAGAGAAAACATCACTATTCCACCATGTCAGCACTTCTGGTTACCCTGCTATGTTTCTGTCCATTACTAACATTGATACTCGGGTCTGGTTCCCATCCCTGAGGCAGTCAGCCCTTCATTATCTCATCCAAACAGCAATCGCTCACTCCAACTGAGGGGTCATTGCAATTCCCAATGCCTCAGCTGGGGCTCACTGGACTGTAGTCAGCAACACAAACTCCCACCAGGCTGACCCACTCTGGGCTAGGAGAGGAAGAACTACTTTTGGGCTAAGAGCTGAGATGACGAATATTAGATTCCAGAGTATCAGTCTAACATAATGAGACTCAAGTCAAAACCCTTCATGGATGCCATTAGGTCCAATTAACAGAGAGATTAATAAATTGGGAATTGCAATGACTCCTTTGTTGGGAGTGAGCGATTGCTGTTTGGATGAGATAATGAAGGGCTGGCTGATGCCACAGGGATGGGAACCAAACCAGAGTGTCAATGTTAGTAATGAGCAGAAACATGGCCACAAGTACTGACATGGTGGAATAGTGACGTTTTCTCTACCTTTGCCTGATCAAATGTTTATACCTTTTATTTCATGTTAACATTTGTTGTTTTCAAATGAGTATGATATGGAGGTGCCATTGTTGTACTGGGGTAGACAAGGGAAGAAGTCACATGACACCAGGTTTAGTCCAACAAGTTTATTTGCAATCTTATACCTGTCATGTTATTCCAGTATTTTGGTTTGTCTTCAGCACCACCTTATTTTTAATTTTTTGTAATTACCTCTCTGCCTTAATTAATCAGATTATAAGTCATCTCTCTTCACTTGCTATTCCGCTGCTGACACTTCCGATCACCTGCAGAGGGAGTTATTATTCAGCTGCTGACACTTTACTCATACCATTTGTACAACCTTTTGATCTCGCTGCCTATACATTCTGTGATGTGGAGATGTTGAAGTTGGACTGGGGGCAGACAAGGTCAGAAGTTAAATGACACTGAGTTATAGTCCAACAGGTTTATTTCAAATTGGAAGCTTTTGGAGCTCAGCTCCTTCCTCGGCCGTGGTATGATGGCATGCCCAACAGCGAACTGACCCAGCCTGCATTCTGTACTAGCAGACCAACAGAGGGAGAGCATAAACCATTAGGTGAAAGTGAGGACTGCAGATGCTGGATTAGAGTCAGGACCTATCCATCTTCCTTCTCACCTGTCCGCTCCACCCTCCTCTCCGATCTACTACTATTACCCCCACCTTGATCCACCTGTCTCACAGTTAGCTACATTCTCCACAGCCCCACCCGTTCCCATTTATCTCTCCACCCCCAAGGCTCCCAGCCTCATTCCAGATGAAGGGCTTTTGCCGGAAGCGTCGATTTTCCTGCTCCTCGGATGCTGCCTGCCCTGCTTTTCCAGCACCACACACTCGAGTATAAACCATTAACAAGTCCTCACAAGAGGCGGCATTTGACTTGCACATTAAGACTAGTTTATTGTCTGATTGCAATAAGTAGAATTCCCACCGATGAGTTGGTCTTTGTAATTATGCCCTTCTAGAATGAGGGATGATAGCTCTGTCTCCATCAAGATCACAGACAGCCTGTTTCTTCACCAAAAGCTGTGATATCATGTTAAGTGGAGCCTCATAGTCTCCAACACCAGGTCTTTCAGAATCATCATCTTAGATGACAGTATCCCCATTAATACACCAAGATCATGGAGTGATTACCATGTCCTTTGGGTTTATGAAAAAAGTTTCTTCCCCTATATTTGACAATGCTTGACATTTTATGAAGTATTCTCACTTTCTACTGAATTGTGTCAGTCTCTTAATGGGAAAATCAAGACAGTCTTAGTCAGTCAGTCAGTCAGTCAGTCTCAATCCCTTCTTTATATGGATGCAGCAACGGTAATGTTAAGTCAGAGCCCCGGAAGCGGAGCGATTGCAGATCATTTGAACTTTGTATTTGAATATGACATGTTCTTATTTTGAAGAACTAGAGTCCCTGATCTTTAAGTTCCCATCTCTGAATTCCACAAGTGGTCTTCTGGAATAAAACTGACTTGCTGTGCTTTCCCAGCACCACACACTCGACTTAGAAACAGTGACTCCTGGTTCCACATGAAACTAAGAAAGCTCACTATTATAATTATTTCTCTAGCAGGTCCATCAGCCCACTCGCTGGTTGTGCCGAAGATCTCTGGTTATAGTTAGTTAACTATGTTGGATACTTTGCTGATTCTCAGAGATTAGAACTCTTGGTTTCTGGCAGCAGCTTTCATTCCCACTAGCTGAGGTTACCCACGTGGCCAATCAGGTAGTTATGGCCAGGCTGAAGGTCTTGGTCATCCGTAACTGGTCACATTTCGAACTGCTGGGTGGATCTCAAGTTGTACATATCCCCTGGTGCCAGCCCATCTACACATGACCTTCCCTATTACTTAACCAGAACAACAGTGTAAACACAACACACAATGAGTTGCAGTAAGTTGCTTCCCATGAGTGTACCAATCCCTGCCACAATCCTTGGCTTAAAAACACTTTGCCCCATTTCAGTCCACAACCAGTGAAACAAATACATGACAAAGATATGGTCTTTATGTGCCTTTACCCTTTGAAGATAAAACAGCATTTAAAAAATACATCTCATCACGAGGGTGTGTAAAGTGGTGTCATGGAGACTTGCGGGGGGGGGGCAGGGGGGAAAATAAAAAAAGTGTTGGGGGAGGGTTGGGTGTGTGGGAAGATACAGAAATGCATAAAAAGGTGGAAAAGAAACCAAACAACAGAAATAAAACTGAAGATAGTGCAGTTTATTCCACCAAAAACATATTCAGAAGTATCATAGTGCCTTCAACTTATGGATTACTATGGTCAGAAAGCCCCAGAGCCTGTAGAAACATTATAACATGTACCTAATACACCACAATAACAGAAGACAGCTGGCCATTCAGCCCAGGTCTGTGCCAGCTCTTGGGCACTGCCTTCCACCACTCAGTGCAGAACAAAGCTTCTTCTGAGAGGCCTCTGATCTTTCTGCCAGGAATTTTCCCCGGTTACTAACCTTTCAGCCAACGGGAACAGTTCGTCTTTACTTACGACGTAAACTCTTTGGTGGATGGATTTTTAAATACATCCATCAAATCTCTTATCGCTCCAAGGAAAAGCATGATCAATTCACACTGACAATCGACTGGCAATGACCGCGAGAGAGGGGAAGAGTTGTTGTGTGGTAACCAAGAACGCAAGAAGTTTATATCTATACATACAAATCTTAAAAAAGAATTTTACCACATAAAAGCAAAGGCAGCTCATGGTTGCTGAGACGATCCAACAGTTGACTTTCAGGCACTGATCACTCGTAAGCTCAGTAGTGGGTCGGACTCTCCAAGTCCAAATGTTGCAGCTCCAAACCCCTCCACTGATATGGAACAAAAAAAAACCGTCTGCTGACATTCCATTGCAGCACTGAGTGATATAATGCACAATTGTAGCTGTGGCTTTCCCATGAGGCACTGAAAAGGAGGCAGTGTTCTCTCGTGCAACAAGATATTATCGGGTTTAAAACAAAATATTGCCGATGCTGGGAATCTGAAATAAAAATAATTCGTAAACAACGTCACATTGCACTCAAATGTTAACACTGCCTTCTCTCCCCAGATGCTTTGTTTATATTTCAGATTTCCAGCATCAGCAATAGTTGCATCTAGGGGAGAGAAGGCAGTGTTATCATTTGAGTCCAATATGACTTTTTTACGAATTATTTTTATTTCAGATTCCGAGCATTTGTGCTTGTTTTATATTTTTTAAAAAATCCCTGGCCTTCTTTCTTCACCCCATCACCACTGGCCCAGTGACTAAAACACATCTCAAGAATCACCCTGGTTCGATCCCATTTGGACTACTGTCAGCAAATATGGGCACCACACTTCAGGAAGGATCAAACGGGTGTTGGCGAGATATTAAAAGGTTCATTTGCTCTGCTGACCTGCAGGAAATTGGATGTCTCAAGGCTAGAATGTCTCCTAGGGTGGGATGTCTCTATTTTACAAGCAGAATGTAAGATTAGATTAGATTACAGTGTGGAAACAGGCCCTTCAGCCCAACAAGTCCACACCGACCCACCGAAGCGCAACCCACCCATACCCCTTACCTAACACTACAGGCAATTTAGCATGGCCAATTCACCTGACCTGCACCTCTTTGGACTGTGGGAGGAAACCAGAGCACCCGGAGGAAACCCACGCAGACACAGGGAGAACGTGCAAACTCCAACAGTCAGTCGCCTGAGGCGGGAATTGAACCCAGGTCTCCAGCGCTGTGAGGCAGCAGTGCTAACCACTGTGCCGCCGTGCCGCACACAATTCCCATCCCATGCCATTCAGAGCCATTTGCATGGCCATTTCCGAGTTATTCAGAGTAAAAGAATCACATTATCATCCCCTATTCAGAAATCAATAAGAACACTGCAATTAAAATTTTGACTACTCCCTGCAGTTAAAAAAACAAATTCACAACAGATCTGGCCATTAAGAGATGATTTGCATTATACGGTCTTTGGAAATGATGTAATCATTATGTTGTGTCTTCAGTGGCATGTGACTGTGAGGAATGGTTGGGGGTTGTCTTATGGGTGTTTCTGACTGTAATGTGAAACTCTTGTTCTGTATAAAGGAAGGACTGCTTCCTCTGTTCAGAAAGATCTCTCGACACAGCTCCGCAAGCCATGCGAAGTATGTTAAGGATTCCTCCAGAAAGCTTATACTTGCTTAATAAAATGTTGGTTGTTCACAAAAGTTGACATGTTGCAGTTGTAAGAATCTCAAGAAAAAGAACCTAACATTGGAGGAAGTAAAATACAGGTTTACAAGAATGATATGTGGACTTCAGCGGTTAATGTGGTAAGATTGTGCAAATTAGGTTGGTTTTCTCCAGAATCTAGAAGGTTATGGAGTGATCTGATGAAAGGCTTCAAAGACATGAACAGGAAAAGAAAGTAGATAAAGATAGATTATTCCCACTGGACACAGAATTTAGAATGAGGGGGCATAGTCTGAGGATTAGTGTCAGACCGCTCAGGAGAGATGTTAGGAAGCACTTCTGCACACAAAGGATGGTCGATATTTGGAACTCTCTTCCACAAGTGAGAGAGTTGACATGGAATAAGTTGTTTTAAATCTGATATAGGAATACATGTGCTTGACAAACATTTTTTGAAAAGGGATATGGGCCAAAAGGCAGGTGTACGGAGTTAGGCCACAGATCAGCCAGGGTCTCGTTAAATGCCAGATCAGGCTCGAGGGGTTGATTGACCTACTCCTGTTCCTATGTTCTATTTGCTTCCAAATTATTATCAACTTCTATTAGATCACATGAAAAATCTCTTTTCTTGGAAGAATGCTCAATTTCTGTTACCTTCCAATTATGATATCCTGGCCACAATGATGGGGAACTGCACACAGCAAATGCAATGACATCAAGCAATGATTTGTAATGGAAACAACACCATATTCTTCGGCTGAAACTTCACTCTGCTAATGTAGATTAGTGTATTTGCTTCAATATGGCCATATTTGCATATTTATCCATTACATCTTTACACTGATCATCTGTTTATGCCACTTATTACTACTTCCTCCTTCAGTTCCTTATTCACACGATAATTGCTTACAGAAATTTATCTTGTAATTAGTGCCTCAGTTACTAAAAATATCCAGATCCTTCTGTAACTGCAAACTTCAGTATTTACAGTTTATAACCAGCGATATTCTCATTCTCAATGTATCAAATATAGCTGGACCACAAGTAACAAGTTATTAGACAGCACAAGCATAAAAGCAAAACTGGAGTGAGAATGTGGACAGAATTGCACTAAAAAGTCATTGAAAGGAGGGGTTTGAGAATAATCATTTTAGCAGAGCAAGGGGGAAAGAAATCAAAAGTTACAACAGGTAAAGACAAACGTTTAAGAATATTGATGAACAGAAACACTTGCTGAAGCTTTTCATCTTGCACTGATCAGGACCAAATGGAAGAATGTCCAATTTTAAACAGTCCCAACAATTTATAACATGGGAGGAAAAGACACTGATTGGTTGCCCAAGTCAAAGTCAGTGGTGTCGGCAAACAATACACCAGGTATTTATACAATTAAATTGATGTGACAGAAAGTCAAACATTTAGAAACCTAAAAGGCAGGGAGAAAATACTGCTGGGAAAACAACAGTTCAATCAATATTTGCAAAGGTTAAACAATTAACCTCACTCTAACACATTTCACCCGCGTACAAACATCTTCCTTTTTGTTCCCTTGGCAACAACCCTGCTGTGTATTACCAATGTGGTCTACTCTTCAAATGAAGACTGGATTCTTATTTTGCTTTGGCTTATGCAATCTGTTGAAAGACGAATTGGGATAAGATGATTCCAACTAATCCTCGAGTTTCTAGCGAGGCGGCTTCATTTTAAGATAATTGTCAAAAAGAGTAACAAGGAACAGCTTAGGAGCCAATACTGAAAATGAAGCTTGCAGATAGATGCACTAACTGCACAGAGGCTGGTAGCCTGTCACCGAGTCACCCTTTATTTACACGTGCACAGGACACTGGCTGCAGCTGGCCAACTCAGAGTCAGTCCCTAAAGTGACGAGATTCGGAATCCCCTGTTTCTGTCTGTCAGCAAAGACTCCCTGATCAGCCCAGGTCAACCACTCCAGTCAAGGATTTCAGTCTCTACCTGGTTCCAATCACAAAAGACAAATGCAGAATTACACATGGTTGTTAAATACAGCAGGGTTGAACTGTTAGCAACACTTGAATCTACTGGTCTGATTTACCCCTTAATACTTACTGCCCCCACACTCCAAATCTCATTATCGCTTGGCTCATACTATTGCTTTGGTTGAGACAAGGGCTATACCATTTGTTATAAACCATTTCTACCAGGAATTTCTTTCCTCCTTATCCCCATTAAAGCAATATACATTCTGATCCTTTGAACCAAGGCTATTTCTTGTTCTTGTTAGAAAGCAGCATGCCACACCTCATGGACTACATCAGTTCAAGGTGGTAGATCAGCAGATCCTTCAAGGGGACTCAAGGATGGGCAGTCAACACTGGCATAGTTAATGACAGCCATGTCACGTGAACTTTAAGAATAAATTTATTCAATTCACAAAATCTCATCGTGGTGACAATGTACCTGGAACTGGTTGCAGTGGGTACATTAACAACCATTTAAAAGGCATTTGGACAAATACACAGGATACTAAAGATATGGAAGAATATGAGCCAAATGGGGTTAGCACGGATGGACATTTTGGTTGACATGGGCCAGATTGAGCCAAAGGGCCTGTCTTGTGCTGTAGGACTCGAACTTCCCAACAACTGGATTTCTAGTCCAGTTTGATAACAATCAGGTTATCAGATTCTGCGACCTCAAATTCACTAGATCTAAACACCAAACTCAAGTCTCAACAGAAAATTGATGTGCGACTTGGAGAAAACGAAGCAAGCAATTTCTTGAAATCTAAGTTTAAATGAAAAGGAAGTAGGGAACAGATTTAATTCAAGAGGTGAGATGGGTTTAATGCTAACAGATAGTTTCCTTATTAAGTCACTATCCATAGTCTTTCCATTGTGTATACAATCTAGTGTTGAATAACTCCCTCTCCTTTTTACATGCACATAACAGCTTAGATACAAAAAGCCTCTGATATTGTATAATCCCACTGTTTCAGGACAGCACTGCCATTAGTCAAGAATCTGTTGCAATTTATAGAAAAGGGAAAGGCTCATTGACAACATAAAACTATTCACCACTCCCTGAAGAACTTAAAGCATTAAACAAAAAGTTCTTGCTTATGCAATAGACTTATACTGGAGATACATTAGAACGTTGCTTGGATACAAGCTGATCTTTGAACCATCAAGTCAACACCTACGCACAAGAGTAGGTGTTTTACTTTGCCATCATTGAAATGGCTGGAGTGAAGGAAAAGACAAGCCTTTTAAGTGAGGTGATCAAATTGTACAGGATTCAAAATAGAAAAAAAACCCTTGCATAACATTTTATTTCTGCACACTCATGCCTCATCAATTACTGTTAGTGTGCTGAAGCATTTTATTCGACAAATATGTCCCTTGGCCAGGTTTGAAAGTGTAATATTCACCTTCTCTTCTTTCACTTCCAGAACCCACATGTTGGTAAAGTGTCCACTTGTATCATCTTGAAGGTGACTGAATATTTCAAGACAGTAGCTCGGCACAAATCTAACAATGAAGCTTATTACCAAAAAAAGGAAGGTTTCACCATTGAGTGCAAATGCACTGCACATTCACAGCATCTAACAGAACAGAGGTTACATAACATGGAACAGTACAAGGTTAAAGACTACTGACAACTCAAAATTCAAGACTACAGACTTGTCATTCGCAACATAGTGATAAATGCTTGTCAAAATCACAAAAGCTCCTCAGGTCTTACAAACTTGGTGGCAAACTGACCCACTCAAGTCCCATCTGCTCTAGAGAGGTGCAGTAATATCTCAGAACAAATTCATTCAAAAATATCTAAAACCCATTTTTAACAATGAAGACAAAAGCAGTGACGGGGCTTGTGGTGCAGTGGTAGAGCCCCTATCTCCGAGTGAGGAAGCCTGGGTTCAGGTTCCATATATTCTGAGTCAAACTGTGATGAGAAAATATCCACAATGGTTTTGGTTGTTGCTGCTTTATCTAGTGTTAAAATGAAATGGCCTCACCTTTACTGAATTTTTCCAGCAGCTACATTCTGATGCCTGGGTGTCCTGAGAGAGGGAGGACATGGTGTTCGTCAACACTCTTGGAACATTCAAAGAGGGGTTGGGCATCCCAGGGGCTGGAGCATATCATCTCCTCCAGCTCCAATTTAGTTCCCTCCCATCTTTCATTCCCTTTCGATGTTGCACTGCCCCCTGGTGGGTACTGCTTGTTTAAATGCTTCATGGGTTGATTGAATCAGATTTTTTTTTAAATTGAGGTGGAGGGGGTCTTGTGGCATAGCACCTGTGTCCCTACCACATGGCCACAAAATCCAGGTTCAAAACCCACCTGCCCTTGACATACATCATACCGGTTGATGCATAAAGCATTGAATTAGCCAACTCACCCCAAAATGTCATGGCAGTGGCACAATAAAAGCCAATAAATGAGTCCTATATGGAACAGAGTAGCTGGGAATTGGCGATAAGAATACAAATGCCATAAGTCAGTGTGATTTCCTGGTGCTGACTACAGTAGACTTCACCTTGATTAAACACAATGGATTGATTGCTGCAGTCATGTTTGCAAGATGGTTTTCCCTTGTGTTCGACATTATCACAGAGTAACTGAAGCCCATGAGAGAGCCGCATGGGCAATTCCATGTCCCACCTTAAGTTTCCTTCCAAACAAATGTAGCTACAAAGCTCTCAGCTCTACCATCAGTATGCTGATCCCACTGGAGGGCGCAGGACAACACATCATCTGCTTCAATACCCCCGAAGCAAAAACAAGGGTACTCAGGCTAGGCTCAAACATGGGGAATGTGATTATAGATACCAGAGGGTACATGCACTCTGCTGTCATTGGCTGTTTCAACTCAGATTTTCAACTGTTTACTTAGGTATTAGCTTGCAATTTCCCTTACCCATCCTCATGGCACGTGACCATCTCTAGCAAGGCTTTGTTATGAAGATCTAAGGGCTACTGTACCTTTAAGAGAGTTAAAAGCTAGCAGGACTACCTGACAGAGCACCAAGTGTTCTGAACAAGGTAACAATGTAGCATTTGGTCCAACAGCTACAGTAGCTGGGCTGCCTGGAGACAAGAACAAATGCAAATTCAGCCAGTTTAAATTACACCCCAAAATACCAAACTCCAATCAAGTTTGAATTTAGTATTTTGACAATATCAACACCAATGAAACAATCCAATGCTTTGGGGTATAAAACCAAAATAAAAAGTAAACAGTTGGAGGAGAACTGCCACCAGATCAACAGCTATAGACTGCGAGTCAGAACTCAGAGGTACCTGTCTAGAGAAGGGTTTTGCACAGAGAAAAACATCAACACTGACCTGGAGAGCAAATCTACAGAGCAAGATACAAAGTGAAGGTTCACAGCTGGCTGGTTTTAAAATCTGAACTTTTCAGTAAATCTTAATCAGGGGTTTTTTTCGAACTAGCATTGTTGAGGGGAAGGTACGAGATAGGTGAGAGAAAGGAGTTGTAACTAGTTGTTAATTAATTATTCTCTGTTTAACTTGAAAAAAAAATGTTGTTAATTTTTGTTTTTAATAGTGAGCTTTGGGAATAGTTCCTTGCTTTTTGAATATTAAGCGATTACAGCACGGGTTAAATCATTTCGGTGTTGCAGGTTTAAATTAGCAGGGGGAGCTTTACCCATTTGGAACAACTTGCACATGCTGCCCTTTAATTAGGAGGTTTGCTTGGGCATTTTAGAGGGTCATAAAAGAGCCAATACATCAAGACCACCATCTGGGCTATTGATCCTACATGGATCGGGCATCATGAGGATGGCAAGAAGGGATATAATGCACCGTCTTGAGGTCTCTGTGCAATGGAGATTTCTTGTTAAAAACAGGAAGAAAACTTAGTTGGGGATTTCCCTTTCCCCTGCAGGTTATCAGCAACAGGATAAGGAGGAGCACAAACCAGAACAAACTGAACTTAAACAAAAATGTTCTACTTTTCTGAAGCCTCCATTTTGTAATGCAGGCTTGGAACCTGTTGCACTTCGGAGGACTCTGCTGGTTCCTGAAATCCCTGGGCAAATTATAATGCAGTACCCAGGGTTAATTAGTGTCTATTGTCCCTTTCTGATATAAAAAAAACACCTCACCGTGCACCTCCTTCTATGTCCTCCACTCACCACCACAACCCAGGCTCCATTTTAACATGGGCTGCTTCTAGCACTAACAACCCATTTTCATCAACTGGTGACTTCCATTTTCAAATAGTCTTTCTCCCGAGTATATCATCATCCATCTATTTATCTGTCTACCTGTGTTTCTCTCTCTCTCGAGGTTCCACCTCCACCTCTATGCTCACTCCTTTTCCTGTGTCCCCATCCCCACTCTTCAGCGTAACACCTTTTCCTAGTTACAATCAGTTCTGCAGAAGGGTCACTGGACTTGAAACATTAACTGCGCTTTCTCTCCACAGATGCTGCCAGAGCTGCTGAGTTTCTGCAGCAATTTCTGTTTTTGCTCCTTTTTGCTTCATTGACTTGGTGATCCTAACCTCATTTGGGTGTGAAGTTGATGTACAATCAGTTGAATGTACCCAGGCCTTACAAGGATAGAAAACGGTACCAGTGAGATAGGTATAGTTGAACAAAATGACTAGGGGACTGTAGACAAGGCAAAAGAAAATGCACAAGCATGCAAGCAAAACCCAACAGCATCGTTCCTCAGGCACAAGAGCTACCACAGTAAAGCTGAAGTGGTGAATGATCTCTCCTTAGCCTTGGATTTCAGAAAATTGTTCTGACAGTTGTTGCAACGGAGGAATAATTACACCAGACTCAAAACATCAACTTGGTTTCTCTCTCCACAGATGCTGCCAGACCTGCTGAATTTCTCTGCAACTTCAGATTTATTTCACGTTTCCAGGATCCACAGTATCTTGCTTTTCCGGTCCTTTCTGCTCTAATACAGTAGCTCTGTTCTCGTACAACCCCGCGTTGTAAGAAAGTGCTATAACAGCAGCACCATTTAAACTAATGCAGTTGGAATCACATTATAACCAATACACGTTTCCAAACTTTGCACTTGAGAAACAGTGCCCCCTGTTCGTCAGCCGCGCTATAGCGAACTCGTGTTAACGAAATGCGCATTACAGCAGAACTGTGATATTAAAGAGTTAAATTGCTGTGCTGACCTGCAGGAAACTGGATGTCCCGAAGCGAGGGTGAGATGCCTCTGACTTACAGATAGACTTGAAGAAATGACATCATCCCCAATATCCAGAGCCATTTACACGGCCATTTCCTTGCCACTCAGAGCCATTTACATTGTCATCTCCTACGATTTACAATTTCATCCCCTATTTAGAAATCAGTAAGAACATTACAGGTGGAATTTGACTACTCCCCTATAGTTACAAAAAAAAATACAATTCACACCAGATCTAGCCATTAAAGGATGATTCACTGGAGATGATGTGGTCACTGCATTGTGTCTTGAGTGGCATGTGACTGGGAGTTGTGTTGTGGGCATTACTGACTGCGATGTAAAGATTTTGTATAAAGGAAGGACTGTTTCCTTTGCTCGGGGAGAGTTTCCCTGGATACGTTTGGCAAGCATGGCAAAGAGTGTTCAGGGTTTCTCTAAAGCTTGTATTGTACTGGGCTTAATAAAATTCTGCTTGTTGACAGAAGTTGGCATGTAGCAGTTGCATCAAGTGTGTAAGAAGGATCTCAGGAAAAAGAACTTAACAGAACAACCTGTTTCTGACCTGCGCAAGTGTTTTGGTTGTGTTGGCCTACATGTGACTCCAGACCCACAGCAACATGACCCATTACAGCCAATCTGGGGAAGTGGGAATACAGGATGGACAAAACGCTGGCCCAGCCAACGCCATCCACATCTCAAACAAAGCAAAACAAAACAGTTTACCAACACCCTGAAGTGTGATATGAACACCATCTTCTGACAAAAAAAAACTGATGCTGTAATTGTAACTCTGCTAACCTAGAGATGGGGAGAGGGCGGGGGACTATAAAACATTGCCACCAGCAGGATACACTCAGAAGTGTGCTCAAAGCCAATTGTCAGGAGATGGAGGAAGAGGACACATAAAACAAAGTATGTTGCAAAGATGTTACAACAGTTGTTATGGGGGATTTCAACATGCAGGTAGACTGGGAGAATCAGGATGGTATTGGACCTCAAGAAATAGACTTTGTGGAGTGCCTCCGAGATGGATTCTTAGAACAGCTGGTTCTGGAGCCTACCAGGGAGAAGGCAATTCTGGATCTGGTATTGTGCAACGAACCAGAATTGATCAGGGACCTCGAAGTGAAGGAGCCATTAGGAGGTAGTGACCATAATACAGTAAGCTTCAATCTGCAATTTGAAAGAGAGAGGGTATAATCGGTAGTGACAATATTTCAGTTGAATAAAGGGAACTATGGAGCTATGAGGTAGGAGCTGGCCAAAGTTCAATGGTGCAATACCTTAGCAGGGATGACAGTGGAGGCACAATGGCAGATATTTCTGGGTATAATGAAGATGCAGGATCAGTTCATTTCAAAAAGGAAGAAAGATCCCAGGAGGAGGCATGGGTGGCCGTGGCTGATGAGGGAAGTTAAGAAACATATAAAGTCAAAAGAGAAAAAGTATAACATAGCAAAGATGAGTGGGAAAATGGAGGACTGGGAAGCTTTTAAAGAACAACAGAGGATTACTAAGAAGGAAATACGCGGAAGAAAAATGAGGTACGAAGGTAAACTGGCCAATAATATAAAGGAGGATAGTAAAAGCTTTTTTAGATATGTGAAAGGGAAAAAAATGGTTTAGACTAAAATTGGGCCCTTGAAGACAGAAACAGGGGAATATATTACGGGGAACAAGAAATGGCAGAAAAACTGAATTGGTACTTCAGATCTGTGTTCACTGGGGAAGACACAAGCAATCTCCCTGAGGTAACAGTGGCTGAAGGACCTGAACTGAAGGGAATTTATATTTGCCAGGATTTGGTGTTGGAGAGACTGTTAGGTCTGAAGGTTGATAAGTCCCCGGGGCCTGATGGTCTACATCCCAGGGTACTGAAGGAGGTAGCTTGAGAAATCGTGGATGCGTTGGTGATTATTTTACAGAATTCGATAGATTCGGGATCAGTTCCTGCGGATTGGAGGGTGGCTAACGTTGTACCACTTTTTAAGAAAGGAGGGAGAGAGAAAGCAGGAAATTATAGACCAGTTACTCTGACCTCAATGGTGGGAAAGATGCTGGAGTCTATTATAAAGGATGAAATTACGACACATCTGGATAGCAGTAACCGGATAGGTCAGAGTCAGCATGGATTTATGAAGGGGAAATCATGCTTGACTAATCGTCAGGAATTTTTTGAGGATGTAACTCTGAAGATGGACAAGGGAGATCCAGTGGATGTAGTGTACCTGCACTTTCAGAAAGCCTTGATAAAGTCCCACATAGGAGGTTAGTGAGCAAAATTAGGGCGCATGGTATTGGGGGCAAAACAATGACTTGGACTGAAAATTGGTTGGCTGACAGGAAACAAAGAGTAGTGATAAACGGCTCCATTTCGGAATGGCAGGCGGTGACCAGTGGGGTACCGCAGGGATCAGTGCTGGGACCGCAGCTTTTTACAATATATATTAATGATATAGAAGATGGTATTAATACTAACATTAGCAAATTTTCTGATGATACAAAGCTGGGTGGCAAGGTGAAACGTGAGGAGGATGTTAGGAGATTACAGGGTGACCTGAACAGGTTAGGGGAGTGGTCAGATGCATGGCAGATGCAGTTTAATGTGGATAAATGTATGGTTATCCACTTTGGTGGCAAGAACAGGAAGGCAGATTACTACCTAAATGGAGTCAAGTTAGGTAAAGGGGCAGTACAAAGAGATCTGAGTGTTCTTGTATACTAGTCAATGAAGGTAAGCATGCAGGTACAGCAGGTAGTGAAGAAGGCTAATAGCATGCTGGCCTTCATAACAAGAGGGATTGAGTATAGAAGCAAAGAGGTTCTTCTGCAGCTGCACAGGACCCTGGTGAGACCACACCTGCAGTACTGTGTGCAGTTCTGGTCTCCAAATTTGAGGAAAGACATTCTGGCTATTGAGCGAGTGCAGCATAGGTTCACGAGGTCAATTCTTGGAATGGTGGGACTATCTTACGTTGAAAGATTGGAGCAACTGGGCTTGTATACCCTTGAATTTAGAAGTCATGATTCGGAGATGCCGGTGTTGGACTGGGGTGTACAAAGTTAAAAATCAC
Organism: Chiloscyllium plagiosum; assembly: GCF_037043375.1. NCBI lineage: Eukaryota > Metazoa > Chordata > Chondrichthyes > Orectolobiformes > Hemiscylliidae > Chiloscyllium > Chiloscyllium plagiosum. Next base: position 13,780,897 of record NW_028270161.1, on the reverse strand, counting down.
ACAAATCTGGTGTTGTGTGATTTTTAACTTTGAATTTAGAAGACTGAGAGGGGATCTGATTGAGATGTATAAGATTATGAAAGGATTGGACACTCTGGCAGCAGGAAACATGTTTCCACTGATGGGTGAGTGCCGAACCAGAGGACACAGCTTAAAAATATGGGGTAGACCATTTAGGACAGAGATGAGGAGAAACTTCTTCACCCAGAGAGTCGTTGCTGTGTGGAATCCTCTGCCCCAGAGGGCAGTGGAGGCCCAGTCTCTGGATTCGTTTAAGAGAGAGTTGGATAGAGCTCTCAAGGATAGTGGAATCAAGGGTTATGGAGATAAGGCAGGAACAGGATACTGATTAAGGATGATCAGCCATGATCATAATGAATGTGGTGCAGGCTCAAAGGGCAGAATGGCCTACTCCTGCACCTATTGTTTATTGACACAAGTGGTAAGTGAAGATACAAAAATGAATGTGAGAAGAAATTGTATGAAACTAATTTTTAAAATCACAAACATTTAAAAAAAAACCATCCATCCCATAAACTATTTTGACACTCCAGGCAGCTTCATGAATCACAACAAAATGTTCTGGGAGCTTGATTGTAGGGAACACAAACACCCAAAAACCCAATTCTACCAACACACACACACACACACACACACACACACACACACACACACACACACACACACACGTGTCAACTGTTCAAAATGCTCAAGCATCAGCCAGCTTAACTTCCACTGTACACTGGTTACATTAGGGCAGCACTACAACACACATGGAAGGAGGTTTGAGATTGTTAGGTATAAAAATGTTCGCTTGATAAAGACAAATGCACAATTACACTGATTATCTGGTTGATTCCAAAGGTCAACTGAATCTCTTGTACCAAATCATTTCAAAGCCGTTTTAGTGTTCTCAGCATTACAGCAGCCAAAGTCATGTTTAAACTTATTACAAACACAACATTTGGGAGGAGTCAAAAAGACTGATTGCAGTGTCAACAGAATCCTGCTGAGAAATGATTCTGAACAGATGCCTGTCTTTTTGCTTGGTTTGATGAATTTCTTTCACCGACATCTCTAAATCCATTTACGTTTCACCTCAAGATCAACACACTTGGAATATCGACGGCAATTTTCCAGCCAGTACCAGTTATTACTGATTGATGTGGTCTATTAAGTAGCAGATGGGATTGACCTTAAAAGTTTGAAGTGTGGAGCGCAAGGAGAACAAGCAAGTTAGAGAGGATAAGACAAAACCACATGCATTGGAACAGAGCCCCCGGTGTAATGTGAAGATCAGAAATGTTGATGACTCATTGGGCTGAGCCACAGAAGTATCAAACTATATGCAGCTCAATAACACAGTGCAGGAACGGGCTCTACGTTTCAACCCATCGTTCTAGATCACAAACAAGCAGAAGTGCAGATATTCCTGAGAACAAAGTCATCAGATATGGAAGGAGCAACTGGCAAACAATGTCTAAGTGCAGCAGCCTGCTGCACCCACCTCGCGGAGCCGGGGACAGGGGGGTTAGAGAGATGAAGGAAAGGCCCAGAGAGACCAAAGAGGGATAGTAGGAAAATAAAATCTCCCAGGCCAGCAGACATCTCTGGGAGAGGGAGAAGCTCCTCCAAGCTCAACTGGAAATTGCAGGAGATGGGATTTCCACCAAGACCTTGTGACTAGTAGCATGGACAACATAGGACGTAGTTCAGGGTCACTCCTCGGGAATGTAGTAAATTTATATATTTTGGTTTCTTAAATTTGGCCATTACACGCACTCCACAGTCCGTCTGGCTTATTTTTCCTAAACACGACTCAATTTTACCAGTATCCTTTCAAATGGCAACTTCTTGAACAACCATTGAGTCAGCCAAGTCCAGTCGTGCTTGGCTGCGCCATTCGCCTGAGCCCAAGTTTCCAGAGAAGTTGAATACAAATGGAGCCATGCTTTGAGGACATGATGGACGATATGTCAGCCAACATCATCACCAAGTTTGAATCTATAATTTCAGATCTGGTTAAAAAGGAGGTAACAAATACCCTGAAGCTGTTGGGGGAAAATGTTTCTTTGCAACGCAGGACTATTTTGGACCTGGAATGTTTGGTTAATGAGCATGATAACCAGATAGCTAGCCTCCAAGCTAATGTTAGGGTGTTATCTGCTATGGTGGAGTCTCTGACTCTGAAGACTTGGAGACCCACACCAGGTGGAATAATATTTGACTTGCGGGTTCACCGGAGGGATTGGAGGGCCCTCGCCCCACAGGAGTTTATGGCCCAACTTTTACAAGACTTGCTCAGACTTGAGGCTAAACCTATGTTGGATATCTCGGGCGAGCTATCTCAACCGATGGTCATCAGGGTGAACCAGTTTCAAGTGCGAAATCACATACTATGTCAATGCTTCTCTCCTTGTAATATTATGGAAAGTATTCATTTTTCTGGATTTCACCCCTACTGTGGCTAAGCAGTGAGCGGCCTTTGTCAAGGAGCTACACATTTCCTAACGTTCAATTTAGCCTTCATTCTGGAAGGCTCATGTTCAGACGTTTCGTCACCCTACTAGGTAACATCTTCAGTAAGCCTCCAGACGAAGCATTGCTGATGATTCCTGCTTTGTATTTATGTGTTTGGGTTACTTTGGTTTGGTGATGTCATTTCCTGTTATTTTTCTCAGGGAGTGGTATATTGGGTCAAAGTCAACGTGTTTGTTGATAGAGTTCTGGTTGGAATGCCATGCTTCTAGGAATTCTCATGCGTGTCTGTTTGGCTTGTCCCAGGATGGATGTGTTGTCCCAGTCAAAAGTGGTGTCCTTTCTCATTTGTTTATAAGGATATCAGTGAGAGAGAGGCTCATGTCACTTTGTAGCTAGTTGATGTGCATGTATCCTGGTGGCTAGTCTTCTATTTGTTTATCTAACATAGCATTTGTTACAATTCTTGCATGGTATTTTGCAAATGACAAAAGTTTTGCTTGTTGTCTGTATAGAGTCTTTCAAGCTCACTAGATGCTGTTTTAGTGTGTTGGTGGGTTTGTGGGCTACCACGATGCCAAGGGGTCCGAGTCGTCTGGCAGTTATTTCCGAGGTGTCTTTGATGTAGGGGAGAGTGGCTAGGGTTTCTGGATGTGTTTTGTCTGCTTGCTTGGGTTTATTGCTGAGAAATCTGTGAATAATGAACACAGTTCCCCTGGCATCATGGTAGCCCAGAAACCCACCAACACACTAAAACAGCAACTAATGAACTTGAAAGACCCTATGCAAACAACAAGCAAAACTAATATCATTTACAAAATATCAGGCAAGGACTGTAATAAACACTACATTAGATAAATGGGCAGAAAACTAGCCTTCAGGATACATGAACATCAACTAGCCACAAAACGACATGACCCTCTCTCACTAATATCCTTGCATAAAGATGAGGAAGGACACCACTTCAATTGGGACAACACATCCTTCCTGGGACAAGCCAAACAGAGACACGAACAATTCCTAGAAGCATGGCATTCAAACCGGAACTCTATCAACAAACACAATGATTTGGACCCAATTTACTTCTCCCTGAGAAAAAAGGAAATGACATCACCATAGGAAATGACATCACCATAGGAAATGACATCAAACTAAAGAAACCCAAACATTTCAATAGAAAGCAGGAATTATCAGCAATGCTTCGTCCGGAGGCTCACTGAAGATGTTACCTCATAGGTGGCGAAATGTCTGAACATGAACCTTCCAACTCAGTGAGCAAACCTACATCCAGAATCTCAACCTAAGCTACAAATCTTCTCAAAAATTCGCTTGGCCATCATTATCCAGTGATATTACATATCATCTTGCCGAGCGGCCTAACTCATAGGTTTGATTACCAGGTTGGGCTATGGACTTGGTGAATAAAAACCTTAAAATAGGTTGCAGTTCCAGAGCTGGATGGATGGTTGGGCCTAACTAGGCTGATCAGCCATTAGCTTTGTGCTACCAAGGAAAAAGACTACATTTCCCACTGTGGTGATGAAGACAGATGGTATGCTGTGTTTAAAGTCTTGGATTTGGTATTCTTCTTATAGTTTACTTCATTCGCCAAGAAGTACATGCTATCTTACTCAAGACTTTATTTTGTCAAAGGTTGCTCTATTGGTACCAAAGGAGGAGGAGAAAGTGAGGGCTGCAGATGTTGGAGATCAGAGCTGAAAATGTGTTGCTGGAACAGCGCAGCAGGTCAGGCAACATCCAGGGGACAGGAGAATGGACGTTTCGGGCAAAAGCCCTTCTTCAGGAATGAGGAAAGACTTTCCTCATTCCTGAAGAAGGGCTAGTGCCCGAAACGTCCATTCTCCTGTCCCCTGGATGCTGCCTGACCTGCTGCGCTGTTCCAGCAACACATTTTCAGCTCTGGTACCAAAGAATGTAGAGTTTAATTTTTTAACTAGATATAGTATACTTTTTTTAATACACTTACATTTTATTTCATTTTTGCTTCGTAGTTTTTATACAGCTAACTTTTACATTCCCCAAGGTTGCCGTGTAGTTTGCTTGAGCTACAAAAGACAACAGGTTTTGTTTTTTATTTACTCTGGGGGAACGAGAGCATGCACTCATCTCAAGTGCTGCTTCTGCTGGGAGGGGAGAGATTCATAGAATCCCTACAGTGTGGAAACAGGCCCTTTGGTCCAACAAGTCCACAGTGATCCTCTGAAGAGAAATCCACCCAGACCTATTCTCCTACCTAATATTAACTCCTGACCAATGCACCTAACCTACACATCCCTGAACACTACAGGCAATTTAGCATGGCCAATTCACCTGACCTACACATCTTTGGATTGTGGGAGGAAACCGGAGCACCCGGAGGAAACCCATGCAGACATGGGGAGAATGTGCAAACTCCATACAGTCACCCAAGGCTGGAATGGAACCTGCATCCCTGGTGCTGTGAGGCAGCAGCACTAACCACTGAGCCACTATGCTGCCACTGGCCAGCAGGTATTCCATTTGAGGAGATACTACTGAGAGGGATGATGGAGTTTGTTTTGTTCTGATTAGGATAGGGAGGGATGGTGGCATATACCTCACTTTTACAAGATTTATATTTGTTTATCTATTATTGCACATTTGGGATTTTACGTGTGATTATGACATATGCCACAGTTTAACGCTTCACTAAATGTGGTAGGTGGGGGACATGAAATTTGCCAGTTTAAATTGCAAAGGCCTGAACAACCCAATTAAGCAGAGAGGTTTTACATTATTTATGCCATCTTAATGCCCATATAATTTATTTATAAGAAACCCACTTAAAAAATATAGACAGTCCTAAGTTGAAACGAGGTTGGATTGGACAAGTGTTTTCTTCCTCCTTTTCTAGCAGATCTGGAGGAGTTACTATCCTTTTACATAAATCTATTCTTTTCATCCATGCTAAGACTATCTCTGACTCTACTGGCAGATTTATTATTACTGGACAGATTTTTGATATGTTTGTAATCTTGGCTAATGTTTATGCTCCCAACTGGGACAGTGAGGCTTTTTTCAGATGGTTCCTTTCAATGTTTTATCTTCACACCAATTAATCTTGGGAGGAGATTTTAGACCATTCTTCCTCTGTTCCAATTACTAGGTCCAAATCTGCTAAAATATTTTAGACTGTTATGGCAAAGTTTAATGTTGTTGATCCCTGGCAGTTCTTTACTCCCTCTAAAAAGGATTTTTTTCGCATGTCCACCACACGTTTACATGTATTTTTGGTGGATGACAGACTACTCACATCCATTTCTGGTTCCAAATATGATTCAATTGTTCTATCAGACCATGCATCCGTCTTTATGAATGCTCGCTTTCAGAAGTTCCTTAAAACATGCCCACTTGGCGTCTCAATACAAACTTACTCTTAGAGGAAGATTTTGTTAATTTTGTCTCTCAGCGGATAGATATTTTTTAAAAATTAATATAACCTCAGACATTACAGCTTCCTTGCTGTGGGAAACCCTGAAGGCATTGATCAGGGGTGAAATAATTTGTTATGCAGCACAAAAAGAGAAATTGGTATGGTTAGCACAACGTCGGTCTCAATTAGACTCTCTTTATGCAATCGAAGTCTTCAGAAGTATATAAACAAAGCATATCTCAACAGGCAGAGTATAATGTTGTCATGTCAAAAAACACCATTGATCTTTTATTTCACTGTCTAATTTTATGAACAAGGAGATAGAATTTGTAAATTTTCTGTTCTCATTGGAAAGAAGAAGCTAAGAGGGGATTTGATAGAGACATGCAAGATGATCAGAGGATTAGATAGGGTAGACAGTGAGAGTCTTTTTCCGAGGATGATGTACGAGGGGGCAGAACTACAAATTGAGGGGTGATAGATTTAAGACAGATGTCAGAGGCAGGTTCTTTACTCAGAGTGGTAATGCTCTACCTGCCAATGTAGTTAACTCAGCCACATTAGGGAGATTTAAATAATCCTTGGATAAGCACATGGATGATGATGGGATAGTTGTAGGGGGACGAGCTGAGAATAGTTCACAGGTCGGCGTAACATCGAAGGGCCTGTTCTGTGCTGTATTGTTCTATGATCTAAATTGTTGGCACATCAGTTGCGCCAAGAGTCCTCATCTGAATTAGCCTTAATTTGTCAAATTGATTGAGGTGTCACGCCAAACCCATTAGAAATCAACAAGACTTAAGGAATTCTACATTTCACTTTGTTCATCTGAATGTTCTTCTGGTACAGCAGATTTTGATACCTTTTTTTGGATAAGATTAACATTCCTACCATTGATCAAAATGTGGCAAAGGAATTGGAACAACCAATCACAGCAATAGAACTGGAGGCTGTGGCTAGGCCACTACAAACTGGACCTGATGGTTTTCCAGCCGAGTTTATAAAACATTTTGGTAAAAGCTGGCTCCGTTTTTGGTAGATGCGTTTGTTGAAGTGTTTAATTCTGGCTCTCTTCCTCAAACTTTAACTCAGGCATCAATTTCTTTGCTTTTAAACAAAGGCAAAGATCCCTTACTGTGTGCTTCATATCATCCGATAAGTTCGCTAAAATTTACATTATTGTCAAAACTATTGGTCTGACGTTTGGAAACCATCCTTCCATCTATCATACCCTTGGATCAAAGGGGACTTATTTGCAACAGGAACTCCTTTTTTAATCTTAGGCAGGTATTTAACCTCGTTTACAATTCTTCCCCATGCACTCTCCCTAAGGCTTTGACGTCTTTAGATACTGAAAATGTCTTTGATAGAATGGAATGGAATTTTTTCTTTATACTTTGGAGAAACTTGACTTTGAGGAAAGCTTTATTTCTTGAATCAAACTACCCTATGCATCCCCACAGGACCCTGTTAGGACCAACTGCATGAATTCTGACTATTTCTACCTTGATCGTTCCACTAGCCAAGGCTGTCCTTCGAGTCTGCTGCTGTTTGCCATTGTAATTGAACCTCTGCTTATTGCTCGATGGACTCATCCTGATTTCTCTGGCATTATTAGAAATGGTGTGGAATTGAAGGTTGCCCTCTTTGCATTTGACCTTTTGCTATTTGTCTTGAACTTCTCTCTCTCTCTCTCTCTCTCTCTCTCTCCAGTCTCTGCCCCCCCCCCCCCCTCCCCTCCACTTTCAGTTTTAGAATCTTTCAGTCAGATTTCTGGGTATAAATTGAATTTTAGCAAAAGTGAGATATTTGCTATCAATAAGCCACTAGATAATTTACCACATAAAATTGCCAACTCTGGTTTTGTTTATCTTGGTGTACACGTGGCAGATACACGAGGCAATCTGTACAGGAAAAACTTAGAACCATTACTGATACAAATTAAACAAGACTTCAAATGATGGTCTCTCCTTAATTTGTCTGTCGCTGCTAGAATCAATTCCATTAAAATGAATATTTTTCCATGATTTTCTTATTTAAATGCATATCAATCTTTCGCCCTCTTTCCTTTTCCTGTGAAGGAGGTAGTCTCATTCTTGAGTTTATTTAGAATCAAAAAACTTCTAGGTGACAAAAACAGTTGTTACAGAGGCCTAAGATACTAGGTGGAATGGCGTTGCTGAATACTTTGTTTTATTATTGGGCAGCAAAATATTAGAAATTAAAACTGTTGGCTCCAATTTGATAACCTTGATGCTCTCCCAATTTGGTTAACTATTGAGGCAAGTTCCACCCATCAGGTAACACTGAAGGCTTTATTGCCTTCACGTTTCCTTTCTCGATCAGCTATTTACACAAGCAATGTAATTGTTTTATTCGGTCTTAAAATGTCATTTCAATTTAGTCGCCACTTTGGCCGTCAGTCATTTTCTATTAAGGCCCCATTGGTGGAAAATCAGATTTTGCCTCAGTCTTTAGTGGACTGTGCTTTTTCTGTTTGGACTAATTTAGGAATAAAAAGTGTGAAAGATTTATATGTTGATGGCATTTTTGCATCTTTTCAACAATTAGTTAGTAGGTTTTCACTTCCGAAAAGCCACTTTTTTTTTTTTTTACACACCTCCAAGTCCACAGGTTTGTAGTTCATTTCAGGTTTTCCCTGCCCTCCCTAATGGTTCTGATTTTGATATCTTTTTGGAACTGCTTTCTTCATTAATGGGGTCTATTTCAGTTATTTATTCAATCATCCATACATTGTGTTCAGATTCTCTTCATTCTATTAAAGCTCTCTGGGAGACAGACCTGGAAGAGGTAATTCTGGGTGATGTGTGGGATGAGATTTTACAAAAGGGTACACACGGGCAGCACGGTGGCACAGTGGTTAGCACTGCTGCCTCACAGCACCAGAGACCCGGGTTCAATTCCCACCTCAGGCGACTGACTGTGTGGAGTTTGCACGTTCTCCCAGTGTCTGCATGGGTTTCCTCCGGGTGTTCCGGTTTCCTCCCACAGTCCAAAGATGTGCAGGTTAGGTGAATTGGCTATGCTAAACTGCCCATAGTGTTAGGTAAGGGGTAGGAGTATGGGTGGGTTACGCTTCGGCGGGACGGTGTGGACTTGTTGGGCCGAAGGGCCTGTTTCCACACTGTAATGTAATGTAATCTAAAAAAAATCTAAGATCTTCCATCTGTGCAAAACAGTATTTTATTCAATGCAAGATTCAACACTGCACCCACTACACCAAAGCTCGACTTGCAACAATATTTGAGGCGATGTCAACAAACCCCAGCAAATTAGAGGAACCTTGATTATCTGAATGAGGTGGGCGTTCGTTCAGATACTTGATTATTTGGAGAATTGATTTTCCCTTACACAAAGGAAGCCATTAAACAACATCACCTACAGCTTCTACAATCACAAGAGCATTTGTCGGTTTCTGGGAACTCAGTGTCACGACAGAAAGGCAGAAGCACTGCCTCGCGCATGCGTTTACTTTCGAGGCCATTTTTTCACGAACAGCTCGGTAAAGTGACAAGATTACTCTATAAAACACTTATTTTTGGAAAGGACTATATAAATAACCCTCACCTAAAAAAGATCCAGTCACTGATGCTTGAGCTGCTTGTGTTTCTTTTGATTTTTGCCAGGGTTTTCACATCTTCTTCAGGACAGGAAAATCGAATACATTTACCTCTTTGATGTAACACTTCGGCAGGACCTCGAGATCTTCTTCGGATAATCCATATTTCAGATAATTGATATTTGGATAATCAAGGTTCCTCTGTATATGCACATTTTCAGGCTTTGCCCTTCTTTAACTAGATACCTTTGACGCTTTATCCACAGTATCGGGTGAAACTCTTACTCCTAATGCTATTACTGCTTTGTTTGGGATGTCACCCTCCTTACCTAATCTTTCTTCCTCTAAGATGATCATGATAATACTCATTACCCTATTGGCCAGAAGATTGATATTGTTAAAACAGAAATCCCTAACTCCACCCACTCTTACACACTGGGTTGGAGAGGTGTTATATTTTTTTGAATGAGAAAAGATGAGATCATCCTTATCTGGCTCCTCTAACAAATTTACAAAAAAACTGGAACCCTTTTCTTTCATATGTCAAGGGTGGTGTCTTTTTAACTGTTCAGACTGAGGTATCTTCTGATGTGGCAATTATTTCTTTTTTTCGCTAATACTGATGGTCTTATTTATTATGGTTTTGTGCTTTGTATATGTTTATATTTAATTAGGGTAGTTTGAAATTCTTTTTCCCCTTCTTGGTATCTTGGGGGAAATATGTGCTATGGGGAGGGTGGCTGGGATTTTGTTTATTGCTTGTGATTGCACCTTGTTCTGCTGTCATTTTTTGGAGAAAAATCACTTAGTAAAAAAAAAGCTTCTTTTATTCATACGATGATTTGAAACAGAACGCACAGTAGCACTGATCACGTGGAGGTCTATATTACTGGGATGGGGAAAGAAAAAGGGCAAACTTTGCACTTGACACATTAAAGGAAATGAAGAGTCCATACAGGTGAATAAAAATCAAGACCACAAACAAACATTAAGGCACTACCTCAAGATGAAGCAGGACAGGAAGTCAACAGAGGAACTTGTTCAAATGGACTACAGTCAAAATGTGGACTCGACATGCAAGGACCCCGGAACAAACTTGGAATGATGGCAAGATGATGTTCCTTGCTGCACCCAAATAGCATTGTGTGGGCAGAGTTTGTGAAAAAGTGAAGTTAGAAACACATGCACAGACCCATACAGAACAGGCAAACTGGCATTAGGCAATAGAGTTCATGGAACTGTCTTTCAATAATGTAACATGAAGATTAAAGCCTGGTTCATCTCTGTAGTGGCTAATTTTAATATATAATACATGGTGTTGCAAAGGAACCCAAGTCTGTAGACTGTTCTTGACCTTGCCTTCTCCTTGACCAGTCCGTCTTGAACCAAAACTCAAGATACGGGCATTAAACCACACAAAACAGACACTCCCAGCTCAAACACATCTCTCACTCTCCACACCCAGTATAATTACATTTTTTTGGTCAGGTTAATCCTTTTTGGGACTTAACAGCAATCCAAACAGACCCAGTGTTCCCAAATTAATCACTTGCTCAGTGTTTCGTTCAATAGCTGCTTGATCTAAGGATCAAAAGAGAATGCTTTGTGAAAAGGACATTCTAGATGTGGAATGCAAAGCTGGAAAGAGGCAGCAAGAGTCCAGGAAATGACTTGAGCGAACATAAAATCTGTCCTGACCAACCCCCAGACACAACGCAGCCCTCTACAGTCAATGGAATGTAGTTATTACTGCAGCGGGAGTACATTTATCCCCAGCAACCTCCCATTCAATGCAATAGTGAACAGGCTCTTTTTCCCAAGCCACACAAGACAGGGGAAAGCCCATCTCTGCAAACCCAACCTCACAGTCCACAATCCCCCACACGTCTTACTAGCAGTTGGGAGCAGGCGGGTTGGTTGGGGTGGGGGCTGGACTGGGAGTCGGGAATGGGTGATACACTAACAGCAGCGGTTGGGGGTGTTGCGGGCTCCCAACAAGAAAGGCAGAAAACACTGCCTGGGCTCTCCAGTACTTCGTTCAAGTTAAACCTTAAAATAGAGAATATTTCCTACTCTCACCCCTTATTCTGTATGCCCTAACCATGATCTATGCCAGCCTGAGCCCCTGTACTTGCCATGCGGCCTCTCACTCCCTGTGCCAACGCATCCCCCACAGCACATGTATTCCCCACAATCCCATCCCTTTTCACCCTGTACACATTTATCCTTCTTCCAAAGCCCCTCATATCTCCAATGCAATGCAAAACAACAATTATCTGCATAGCTCTTCACAGGCCCTATGGAATCAAGTGCCAACTTAGCTATTTACCATGACCATGTCTCAGGAGGTCATAAATCACATGAGAAGCAGTTAAGGACTCTGGGGTCTGAGTTGATGGAGTTTAGAAGGACGAGGGATGAATCAGATTGAAATTTGACAGAATACTGAGAGGTTTAGATGGAGTAGATCTGGAGAAGATGTTTCCACTTGTAGGAGAGATTAGAACCTAAGGGCATAGCCTAAGAGTTAAGAGATGACAGAAATTAGATAAGGAGGAATTTCTTCAGTCAGCTGGGGGTTGAATCTGTGGACCTCATTGCCGCAGAGGACTGTGGAGACCAAGTTATTGAATCTACTTAAGACAGAAATAGATAGGTTCTTGATTAGTGATGGAATCAAGGGTTATGGGGAGAAGGCAGGAGAGATGGGGTTGAGAAACACATCAGCCATCATCCAATGGCACAGCATACTCAGAGTCAGAATCATAGAGCTGTACAGCATGGAAACAGACCCTTCGGTCCAACCTGTCCATGCTGACCAGATATCCCAACCCAATCTAGTCCCACCTGCCAGCACTTGACTCATACCCCTCTAAACCCTTCCTATTCATACACCCATCCAAATGCCTTTTAACATGTTATAATTAAACCAGCCTCCACCAAGTCTTCTGGCAGCTCATTCCATATAGGCACCACCCTCTGAGAAAATGTTGCCCCTTAACTCTTTCCCCACTCACCATAAACCTATGCCCTCTAGTTCTGGACTCTCCCAATATGGGGGATATGGAAAGGGTAAATAGACAAGGTCTTTTCCCTGGGTTGATGGACCAAATGGCCAAATTCTGCTCCTACAGTCTTATTGTTTGCTGACAGAAAATAAAGAGTTGATTGATAATAAAAATACTGAAAAAAAGATCTGATGGAAAAACAGCCCTTACAAAAACAAAATTAATTGATATGTTTAATCTTTTCTGTAGGGAAAGATTTCCATTCTGTAGTCAATTGGTACCGCCCATCAAAGTGCTCACTTGATAGATACCCCATTGTGAAAATGATAGTTTGGGAAATTAGTCATGTGGCATCAATCCAGTCAGGGACAAGGTCGTTATCTTTGTACTTTTGTTTTAAAAAGATAGGTAAGTGTCTCCACAATTTTTTAAAAAAATGTTCCTCTGACAGTCCCAACCATATGTGCTGGACAGCAGTAACCTGCGCACTAGACGCTCAGCTTAGATTCCAACAAGATAATGGAGCTCCTGATCTCACTGACCAAATATGTTCCAAAGAGCACAGAACTACAGAACAACTGCCAGTGACATGCAAGGGGTCGGGGTAGATTCTGAGTTGCAGTCATATCAATCACAAAACAAAATGAAGATGGTTGTGGTCATGGTGAGGACACTGCGGACGAAGTCCCAGTGCTTCAACAAAACAGTGTCAAGACATCTCTTGTCCCCCACTTTAAAGATCGCACAGGGCTTTGGTTCAACTATTTGCCTGAGAAGTTGCACCTTCAGAGTCGAAAAGTGCGGCACTGGAAAAGCACAGCAGGTCAGGCACCATCCGAGCAGCAGAGTCAACATTTCAGGCACAAGCCCTTCATCAGGGACGCCCGACCTGCTGTGCTTTTCCAGCACCACACTTTGACTCCGGCACCTGCAGTCCTCACTTTCTCTCAGACACTGCACTTCCAGCAGCCCCTCTGCACCACACTGGCGCATCAAGCCTGTTCTTTTGGGCACAGCTCCTGAAAATGGTCTTGAAGCCCAAACCATCTGACTCAGGTGGTTTAAGTGTGACTGACTGGAGTTTCCTGATGAAGGGCTTTCGCTCGAAACGTCGATTTTTCTGATGCTCCTCGGATGCTGCCTGAACTGCTGTGTTCTTCCAGCACCATTGATCCAGAATCTGGAGTGAAAGCCAACCCAGTTTGGTGATAAGATTTCCAACACTGCACAAAGGCAAAAGCAATCACAATCAGGATTTTCATTAGTTCCTGGGAAGATTGGTGTGGCAAGAAATGGTTCATTAAAAATTCCACAAGAGGCACTTGCATAGCATATAAACACCGACAGAACTGGAGGACTGAATTACAGCCTCAGCTCAGTCACTACACGTGTAAAATTACTATTTGCATTGAACTCCAGAAAAATATGGTCTTCAAGACATTGCGTCTACTTAACATGCCCATCTGGCCTCAGCAAATGTACAAATATCTCAACATAAGAAAGATCTTGTTTAGTTTTCAGATTTAATTAGAATTCCCTAAGCATGCCAGCTCCACCATACACAAGCCAGGCACTGATTACACGTGTCCATAGCAACCCTTAGTAACAAACATGGAAAACCTTACATAAAATGGTCATTAAAATTTTGGCTCCACACACTGTACATAGTGTGCTGGATTTTAAAAAAAAAAGCAACAAGCCTGTCAAAAACAAAAATCAATCTCACAAACAAACTAGGCGAACGCTCACAATCCTTGCACCAATCAGAAGACTGCTTGCTACTGTAGCCCTTCAAACCTATTTGATAAACTAATCTGGAATGATCGGATAGGTCTTCAAGGGGATTCCGCCAACTCCACTCCTCCTCCTCCAACCCCCCCCCCCAAAAGGGCTCCACCTGGTTTCTCTCTTCAGTAGGTAATTTATATCCAAGGACAGGGATTCTTCCCACTTCACGGATTTTCTGCTTTCTCTTCTGCTCATGACAGGAATGCTTCCAATGGCCATCAAGCATCAGTGAACATGTGCATCTGTCCTGACAAACTGGGACCTCACTTGAGTAACTGCATGCAACAGATGAAGATACAAAACAATTGCTTCACAGACCTAAAACTGTCATGTGTAGTCCTTCGATCATAATTCAGTTCATTGAATTGGCTGATGTGGACTGACTTAGTTGGAATTAAGAGCACGACGACCTTCACCATCTCTCGCAGCTAGAACAGTTCAAGACTTTGGTCGTATGGGTTGAACATCCATAAGGGTCTCAACGAGAGGTCCTTTTTGTGGCAGTCTGTGTTCTGTTTGGAGCGTTTGAGGTATAGGGAGAGGCTATATAGGCTGGGGCCATTTTTTCTGGAGCATCGGAGGCTGAGGGGTGACATTATAAAGGTTTATAAAAATCATATGGGGCGTGGATAGGGAGATTGGCCAAGGTCTTTTTCCGAGGGTGGGGTAGAACGAGAGGGCATGCTTTTAGGTTGAGGGGAAAGATTTAAAAAAAGGGACCCAAGGGACAACTTTTTCACACAGAGGTGGTCCATGTATGGAATGAGCTACCAGAGGAAATGGTGGAGATAGATACAATTACAACATTTAAAAGGCATCTGGATGGGTAGATGATTAGGAAGGGTTTAAGAGGGATATGGGTCAAATGGAACTCTACTAATTTAGAGTATCTGGTTGGCTTGGACAGGTTGGACTAAAGGGTATGTTTCTGTGCCATGCATTTCTTTAACTCCTATGATAAAAGTCCTGCTGCAGTAGACATGCAGTGGTTTGCAATAGGTACACTTCTCTTTCACATAGTGTTTCATAAAGTCAGGGCCAATGTCTCACTGGGGTAGCAGTGAGTAAGTTATGCAAAAGTGAAAGACTTCACACATTTGCCCAAATTAGCTATCGCTTAGACCCAGATTGACAAAGTATGGACCAATTTTCTGTACTGAACAGGAATGACTGTAATACGAAGAGATTCTAGCAACAAGTAAATTATAAAGGAGACAGTAACATATAATTCTATTTGTTCAAACACTAATCTCCTTCTCAACTTCCCCTGCGCCCCACACACGCGTGCGCACACACATTAATAGGAGGGCATGGGGGGAGACCAGGAAGGCCAGTCAATGGTCCCTACCCACAGGGTTCATGGAGGTCATCCTTTTGGACTGTTAGTACCTGCTGCTCCTGGAGTTTCCTTCTCTGGTTACTTGCACTTCTCCGCAAAAGCCACAAGATGACTGGTTCACGTTGTTGGCTGGCAGGAGGCCTTTATCATTGACACAACACCAGATGATAGTCCAACAGGTTCATTGGGAAGCACTAGCCTTAGGAGCATTCCTCCTTCATCAGGTGATAACCACCTGCCAAAAGCTGGTGCTTCCAAATAAACCTGTTGGACTATAATCTAGTGTTGTGAATTTTAACTTTGTACACCCCAGTCCAACACTGGCATCTCCAAATCACATGTATCATTGATAATAGGCACAAGCCCCATCAGCTCCTTGTTTCTGACTGAATCTCCACTCATATGTAACCCTGAGCTCCAGATGACCCTTGAGTCATCTCCCTCTCTGCTTGAGCTAACAGCAGTGTAAACAGCACGTCATATAGGCGACAGGTAACATACTTCACCAAGTGCAGTATGCTTTCCATAACCCTTGGTATTTAACATGGTTGTTTCTCCCCCCATTTCATCCACAATCAGAAACACAGCAATAAAAGAAAACCTTCAGAAATTAAAAGCACCAGTCCAAGCACAGTGCACTTCAATCACGTTTCTCCATTGTTTGCACACAATGGAGAAACATTACCATCATATCATTTATTCATCATGAACATTTTAGCTTAATTCACAGATCCAAGTATTTCCCTGAGCAATGAGTTATGTAACTCTTCCAATTATAAGTCCTGATGAAGGGCTTATGCCCAAAATGTTGATTTTCC
Organism: Chiloscyllium plagiosum; assembly: GCF_037043375.1. NCBI lineage: Eukaryota > Metazoa > Chordata > Chondrichthyes > Orectolobiformes > Hemiscylliidae > Chiloscyllium > Chiloscyllium plagiosum. The sequence goes on along the minus strand of NW_028270161.1, from coordinate 13,764,474 downwards.
TGCTCCTCGGATGCTGCCTGACCTGCTGTGCTTTTCCAGTGCCATATTCTTGACTCTGATCTCCAGCATTTGCAGTCCTCACTTTCTCCCATTACAGTTACTTGCAAAGGAAGACACTAGCTTTGCTATAAATATGAAGGGGTGAATTATTCTCCCCTACATTATGCCAGTCCTTTCTTTTTGGTGGTTTGTTCTTGGAAAAATACTCTTAATGGTATCAGTCAGAGACCAGTGAGAAATCTTCTAGTCTTCCTCAAAACCCAAGCCCTTCTTGTGAATTATCAACCCATCTTCAATCATTGCACTTTTATGTCTGAACCTACTGAGACCCACTCTGGCTCTTTGAACACATCTTCCATACAGTTCTCCTGAAAAAGACTATGTCAAAAAAAGCAATGACAGTCCGCATCAGAACTTCAACTGGAACATATCCTAAGTAGGCTTTTTCTGCAACTAGCCAAATTCCTGATAACAGAGGCTGGCTCACAGTTGAGAGGTCAGGCATCTTAGAGAAGCAAAGTGTTGAAAGGTTTATGATTCACAAGGGGTCGATCCTACAGCTCTTGATAAAACCAAAGACCAGCTGTGCAGTTCCATTTCTCATGTCCAGCTTCTCTCCCATTCCCGACTGCTGTCTGCTCCCATTCAGATGGCTATCTGACCAAAAAAAACATTGATTTTTACAAAAGCCAATTTTTTTTCTTCTTAGAAATTGCTTCCCAGTTTATTTTTTAAAACTGATGCTCTTTACTCTCTGACAATCCAAACCGATATCCTTCCTTATTCCTCTGCTTATTGTTGGAATAGAATATAAAGGCAAAGACGTCCCAGCTTAATTTACTACACATTTACAAATGCCTCTGACATCCATCTCTGGTGATGCTGACGATTTGGCGGGAGTGAGCAAAGGAAGACATGAGGTGAATGGGTGAACGTTTCTTCACAACAATCTGCCAGCACTTTCTTTTCTGATACCAGGTGGCTTGTTCTCGGAAAAAGACTCTAAGCAGTGAGCACTGGCAACAGTGACTTCTTTTAAACCCCCGTCCTCCGGGGGAGCATCCCCAGACAGATTCACCCAAATATTTAAGGTCAGCAATCAACAAACAGTGGCTCAGTGGTTGGCACTGCTGCCTCGCAGCGCCAGGGACCCAGGTTTGGTTCCAGCCTCGGGTGACTGTCTGTGTGGAGTTTGCACATTCTCCCAGTGCCTGGGTTTCCCCCCGGTGCTCCGGTTTCCTCCAATAGTCCAAAGATGTGCAGGTTAGGGTGAATTAGCTATGCTAAACTGCCCACAGTGTTCAGGAATGAGTAGGTCAGGGGTAAAATATAGGGTAGGGGAAATGGGTCTGGGTGGGTTCCTCTTCAGAGGGTCATTGTGGATTTGCTGGGCCAAAGGGCCTGTTTCCACACTGTAGGGATTCTATTTTAAATGACTCCTCCCCTTGATTGCCCTCCCCAGCCCCAATTGATCATTTCTTTCCTCCTGGATATCGTTCTCCAATATGCCAAATGAGCTTGTGTTTTAAAAAGGAGCCAAGTTAACCAGACTTGCCTGCGAGTTTGCAAAAAGAATGAGTTCATGAATTACTGAAGACAAGAATTAGTAATGCAACACATACACACAGCTTAGAAAAGAGGGAAGTCCAAAAAGATAACTGTTGAAGAAAAAATCCAATTTTCAGAATGCTTCTGAAAAACCAGATTTAATGCTGCTGCTACAATCATGGAGGTTGCTAGTAGTGTTCATGTTGATAGGGGAACTATCGATTTCATGCTCCTTCATTTTGCAGAGCGGTTGAGATTCTACAGTTCCAATTCTTTGCCTGTGATGGAGTCCAGCATTCGGGGTGGGAGGCCATTGGTTTCCTGTTTTATGCTAAACAGGTAGCTCTTCGACTGTGACCCCCACAGTACACTAACCCCATGATACACATGAAAATATTTAGTCCCACTAGCACCTTCCAGTACATGTGAATCTGACCTCCCAGCCTCTCTCACTCTCTACCTTCCCCAACACTTCACACTTGCCTGATGTCCTTAGCAATTGACAGAGCTGGCAAAGTGGCTGTCTGTGAATCCCGACCTTTATATGTAAAGTCCGGCAGGTGACTTCCATGAAATGGGGCTGTGGGCTGCTTCCCCCAACTGTTCCAGGCTATTCGAGAACTACCAGTACAAAGTAACGGCTCCAAATTTCTGTCGTAAATCTAGGGTGCTCTCCTTTCGTAATATAAATAAAAGGGTGGGTGAGCAATTTGAGGGAAAATCATCAATGGTCCAGAGGACAGTTAAGAGTCAAGCACATCGCTGTGGATCTGCTGTCATTTGTATGCCAGACCAGGTAAGGATAGCAGATCTCTCTTCCCTAAAGGTACATTGTGAACCAGATGGGTTTTTCCAACAATTGGCAATGATTTCATGGTCATCATTAGACTCTTAACTTCAGCTTTTTAAAAATCGAATTTAACCTCCACCATCTGCCACGGTGGGATTTGAACCTAGGTCTCTGGATTTATGGTCCTGAATAATGTTATACCACTTTTTAAGAAAGGTGGGCGTGAGAAAGCAGGTAATTATATACCAGTTAGTCTGACCTCAGTGGTGGGAAAGTTGCTGGAGTCTACTATAAAGGATGAAATTACTGCACATCTGGATAGTAGTAACAGGATAGGACAGAGTCAGCATGGATTTATGAAGGGGAAATCATGCTTGACTAATCTTCTTGAATTTTTTGAGGATGTAACTATGAAGTTGGACAAGGGAGATCCAGAAGATGTAGTGTATCTGGACTTTCAGAAAGCTTTTGATAAAGTCCCACACAGGTTAGTGAGTAAAATTAGGGCGCATGGTATTGGGGGCAAAGTACTAGATTGGATTGAAAATTGGTTGGCTAATAGGAAACAAAGAGTAGTGATAAACGGCTCCATTTCGGAATGGCAGGCAGTGACCAGTGGGGTACCGCAGGGATCCGTGCTGGGACCACAGCTTTTTACAATATATGTTAATGATATAGAAGATGGTATCAGCAATAACATTAGCAAATTTGCTGATGATACAAAGCTGGGTGGCAGGGTGAAAAGTGATGAGGATGTTAGGAGATTACAGGGTGACCTGGACAAGTTAGGTGAGTGGGCAGATGCATGGCAGATGCAGTTTAATGTGGATAAATGTATGGTTATCCACTTTGGTAGCAAGAACAGGAAGGCAGACTACTACCTCAATTGAATCAATTTAGGTAAAGGGGCAGTACAAAGAGATCTGAGTGTTCTTGTACACCAGTCAATGAAGGCAAGCATGCAGGTACAGCAGGTAGTGAAGGCGGCTAATAGCATGCTGGCCTTCAAACAAGAGGAATTGAGTATAGAAGCAAAGAGGTGCTTCTGCAACTGTACAGAGCCCTGGTGAGACCACACCTGGAGTACTGTGTGCAGTTCTGGTCTCCAAATTTGAGAAAAGACATTCTGGCTATTGAGGGAGTGCAGCGTAGGTTCACGAGGTCAATTCCTGGAATGGCAGGATTACCTTACACTGAAAGACTGAAGCGACTGGCCTTGTATACCCTTGAGTTTCGAAGATTGAGAGGGGATCTGATTGAGACGTATAAGATTATGAAAGGATTGGACACTCTGGCAGTAGGAAACATATTTCCACTGATGGGTGAGTGCCGAACCAGAGGACACAGCTTAAAAATACGGGGTAGACCATTTAGGACAGAGCTCAGGAGAAACTTCTTCACCCAGAGAGTCGTTGCTGTGTGGAATGCTCTGCCACAGGGGGCAGTGGAGGCTCACACTCTGGATTCATTTAAGAAGGAGTTGGATAGAGCTCTCAAAGATAGTGGAATCAAGGGTTATGGAGATAAGGCAGGAACAGGATACTGATTAGGAATGATCAGCCATGATTATATTGAATGGCGGTGCAGGCTCGAAGGGCTGAATGGCCTACTTCTGCACCTATTGTCTATTGAATAGGAACATCATCCCGGAGGCCACAGCCTTCAGGGTGAATCAGGTCCAGTCCTCTTGCTCATAATATTCAGTCTAACACAATAGAATTCTCAGCTTGAGAGTCAATTTCGCCCAAAATGTCTGTGCTAGGACTTCAAAAGAGCACTCATGCCAGAGCCCTGCTTTTCACTCCCCCAAGAATCCGGAAACTTGTCATCCTCTGACAAGTATTTCAGGATCTGTCTCTATCAGTGCTCTGCCCAATGATATTAAATCAATGGTCTTTCATCGTTCAGTAGAAGGAATGAGGCTTCCCCTGTGGCACTATCAAAACGTCTCGTCATCAAATGCTCTCCTAACATTCCCTGCTCCATGGAGAGCATAACACCTTCCAATCTTTCATTCCTGGTAACATCATGTTCGATCTCCTTTGTAGCCAAACATTTGGAAACTTTTCTCATGTGGGGAGACATGTTAGTCACAATACTCCACTGAGGCTCAGTAAAAGATTTTATGAAGTTTTAACAGTGCTTTTGCTTTCATATTCAACTTGGACACCAGAAGTCCAATTAACCACACTTTAAAGCTACCAATGAACTTGCCTGACAATGGTATGCGTGTGTACACAAACACACCTATACTCTAAAGTAACTTGGCTCATTGCTGCTTTTCAAAGTTGTACCTTTAGAGCATAGATTAGATTTCCTACAGTATGGGAACAGACCCTTCGGTCCAACAAGTCCACACGGACTCTCTGAAGAGTAACCCACCTATTCCCTTATCTATATTTACCTTCACGAATGCACCTAACACTGTGGGCAACTTAGCATGGCCAATTCACCTGACTGGCACAATTTTGGATTGTGGGAGGAAACTGGAGCACCCGGAGGAAACCCACGCAGACACGGGGAGAATGTGCAAACTCTACACAGACAGTTGCTGGAGGTGGGAATCGAACCCAGTCCTGACGCTGTGAGGCAGCAGTCCTAACCACTGAGCCACCGTGCCACGCACTCTCTTTTCACATTTGATCTTCCTTCCGGTTACACATCACTTCTCCCAGCGTAGAGTGCCAGCGATGAAGTAGTTTTTGTCGTCCTGAAGTCTGGAACTATCGTTCTTGTTTCTATTATCTGCAAACTTTAAAACCATCGCTGTTAATTCAAAGAATCAATTACGTTATTTGGCATTGTCTTCTTCTGTTTCAAAAGAAATCCATGTGGACTGTCCTTGATGACCCCATATCTTTCAAAATAAAAATGTTGGTTGTGGCCTTGATAAAAAGGCTTTCATTAAACTTGTCAACATGGTGAATGAAGCTTGCAGATCAAAACCACTGTCTCAGTTTGGTTCTGGCAGCAGCTGGCAGGATTCTGCTTCTCCATTTACATTTCCTCTAAACCCACTTTTCTTTTTAAAACTTATTACAAACACAACCATCTGCCTTCTCCTTGTACCATCGCACTTTATCCCCACACGATTACTCCAGTCTGCCACCCAATGACAGACCTTCCCTTTGCTTAACCGCACCTGAGCCTTCCACTGCCTCTCAACTTCCTCGAGACTCACTCCAACTCCAATTATTCCCAGTGCCCATGAAGGATCAACCACTTGACCAGTCAATGGCTTCTCACTCCACAGATACTCTATAACGTGCTGAGTATTTCCAGCAATTTCTGTTACTAATAGCAATGTGAGGCTCAAACAGCTTCCAGCTGTCTGGGGTATCACTCTCCACTCACTTCAACAATGCTGCAACATTAAACAGTCGAGTCCATCTGCAATAATTCTCCATCCAGTGAATTGTGAAAAACAAAAGATCGTGAACAACATCCCTACTTCTCCCTTGGCTTATTTTAACAATCAATGACACACTGTCTGGAACCGGTGAGTTACTTGGAGACAAAAAGACTGCAGATGCTGGAATTGAAGGTAGACAAGCAGGAGACTGGAAGAACACAGCAAGCCAGGCAGCATCAGGAGGTGGAGAGGTCAAGGTTTGAAGGGTTACACCTGACTTCAAACATTGACTTCTCCACCTCCTGATGCTACCTGGCTTGCTGTGTTCTTCCAGTCTCCTGCCTGTCTACCGGTGACTTACTGGCTCTCAATCATCCTCACCTTGAGTGGGTCTTAGCGATCATTAGCACATCCATTACTTCTGCTCCTCTCTTTAGTGTAAACTTCACACTATCTACTTAGTGAAGGCAGAAGCCAAGATTTTATTTTGATGTTTTTGCCATGACCTCTGCGTCTACACCATTTCTTTTTAGACCCAACTTCCTTGTCAGCAAACTGCTATTTACATTTCAAGGCTCGGGAATTATTTTATTTTCATGATTACCTTCTACTACACACCATTTGGGTCAACTTTCACTCTGTGACCATCAAAAGCAATGCAATCCCTCTGCCCTACTTCATCTCCCAGGTGAAGCCCATTTAGGATGCTGAAAAGCTGACCCGAGGATCCTGAACATCTATTTGAGAGAAAGCAAGAGTTTGGCAGCTGATCATTGCAAGAGCACAAGGGAATGAGGGAGAGGAAAGAGATAGGCACGAACGAAGAACAACAGAACAAACAAACAGACAGTCGAGGAAAGAGAGACACAGAGAGAGGGGGGGGGAAGCGCGAGGGGGGGGGGGGGGGGAAGCGCGAGAGAAGAGAGAAGAGAGAAGAGAGAAGAGAGAAGAGAGAAGAGAGAAGAGAGAAGGAGAGAGAAAGGAGAGAGAAAGGAGAGAGAAGGGAGAGAGAAAGGAGAGAGAAAGGAGAGAGAAAGGAGAGAGAAAGGAGAGAGAAAGGAGAGAGAAAGGAGAGAGAAAGGAGAGAGAAAGGAGAGAGAAAGGAGAGAGAAAGGAGAGAGAAAGGAGAGAGAAAGGAGAGAGAAAGGAGAGAGAAAGGAGAGAGAAAGGAGAGAGAAAGGAGAGAGAAAGGAGAGAGAGGAGAGAGAGAGGAGAGAGAGGAGAGAGAGGAGAGAAGGAGAGAGAGG